>NW_024500905.1:4786148-4941171 GCF_017590055.1 Onychostruthus taczanowskii
AGCGGCGGCCGGAGAGGCGCATCTGCCTCGGGCCGCGGCCGCAGCCGGGCGCTGCCCCCCGCGCCTACCCGCGGCCCTCATCGCCCGCCGGCCGCCTCCTCCTCTCCGAGCCGACCCCGAGGCCCCGGCAGCTCCCCCCGCCCCGCTAAGCCGCTTACGGGGCGGCAGCCGCAGCCTCGCCCGGCCGGAGCGGGTACCTGGCTCCAAGGTGCACAGCAGGCGCGGCGCGGTCCGGGAGATGCAGCTGCGCTTCTTGAGCACATTGCTGAGGATGGTGCCCACGCCGCCGCCCGAGCTCTGCCGCTTCAGGCATCGCCCCCCGCGCCGCAGCGAGCCCGTGAGCCTGTCCTGCCGCATGGTGCCCGGGGCTCGCCCTAGGGCGGCGGGCTGGGGGGCATGGCGGGCGGGGACCCGCACTGCAGACAGCGAAGTGCGAGTGCCGGAGAGAAGAGGGAGGACAAGGAGAGGAGAAAGACAAAAAGGGGAAAGGGAAAAAAAAAAAAAAAAAAAAAAAAGCTGTTCCCGCCCACAATCCTAGCATCACTGCCTGAATAAACCAGCAGCCTCTCCTCCTCCTGCTTCAGCACCACCTGGAGTGCAGAGGGCGAGGGGAGCAGCAGCTCTGCTTGGAAATAAAGGGAGCCCCGGCGGCAGCGGTGGGGCTCCGCAGTGCCAAAGGGCTTCAGGACAGCTGCACAAGCCCCGGGCCGCACGGAGAGCACCCGACACGGGCAACGCGGACACGGCGCGCTTGACGCCTGTTCACAGGCGGCAATACCGACATTTCTCCCGAGAATGAAACGAGCTAAAAACCCGCCAAAGAGTCTTCCCATGTGGTACTCGGGCCTACAGCTGGACATATATAGATAATCCTGCTGCCTTTTTCAAAAAGCTGTCCTGGGAAGGAGTCTGACTAGCACTATCAGACCACGGAGCAGAGGGAGAGCAAAGAGTTTAACAGCACGTCAGTGCCAGGGCAGCCTGGGGTCCTGCTCGGCGACAGCCCCAGCAGCAGCACAAGCAAGCATTTCAAGCATGCTGCACAGTTTCTGTTTTTCACTCTCCAGCAAAGAGACCCTGAACATCCTCTGCATGAACCGCAACAACCCTCAGCTAAAATAACAGCTTTTCTGTGAATCTACATTGCAACTGCACTTACAAGTAATATGCCATGCACCAAGTAGTTAAAAAAAGCTATTCAAAAGCACTTTATTGGATGCATTTTCCAGTGCTATTATCTTAAAAGGGTTTCAGAGATTCTCAGACTAGTGGTTTGATTGACAAGAAGGAAAAGCATTTGAAATAATGATAACTTTTATAACCTAAACCACTCAGCATTTTTGTGGAAGGAGAGCAGATTTATCACACCACATTAGTCAGCCTCAAAGGCCAAACTACCAGAAGTCTCAGTCTATCTGCCAACAACTGCAGCCTTGAAACATTTTGCTCCTTTATTAAAAAGATCAGTCACATTATGAAAAGAGAAAACTGGCAACAGATAAGCAGCAAAGCTAATTATATAAAAGACACATAGTAGAAAACACAGAATCAAGCCTCTTTTTAAAATCAGTTATAACTATTTTTAGAAATCACTGTTAAGCTTTCAGAGAAGTGTGATTTTGATCATGCCTCTTTAAATATCTGCTTGAGTTTTGGAGAAAAGTCACTACATTTGAGCTGTTAGCTTGCACTCTGAATAGATAATTAAGTCTGTGTGTCGGTGGTTCTTTTTTTAACAAAGGTGACACTTCCCTACTGATGTAGATGATGCAAATCACTTTATTTCAGTGCCAGCTGGAGATGATGATTTAATGGTTAAAGCATCAAATTTGAAATCAATTAGTCTCCCTAGGTGTACAGATTGTACCAATGGGACTAAAACAGCAACATTTAAATACACAAATAGCCATATTATCTCTGTAATATTATTCTCCTCTTGCTTGAGCACCTTTTGCAAATAGCACCACATCGTTCTTGGATCATTTCAAGACTGACTAATCCAACACCACACGCTGTTGCCCAAAGTCTCGGAAGCCATAACCAAAGTTTCAGAAACCACTCATTATCCAGACAGTGACAATCAGACATCACACTAAACTGCGTTACCTCCAATTCTTAAACAATTAGAAACCAGGTCTAAGAAAGATATCAATATTTAGCTGATGAAGATAACCAGCTCTCAAAATGAGAATTCAGTATTCCCATCATTGCTATTTCTCCTACTTGTCATCTTGTCTCTGCAAGAAAACTGGAAACAGTCAGGACAATCATACTGTGACTGGGCACAGAGATACTTCCAAGCATACCATTAAGGAGCTTTCCCACACGCCAATTAATACAATGTTATTCTGAAGGAAAAAGTGCAAAAATCTAACTTCAGGAGACAAAATGAAGAAGCCAAGCCATACTAATAGGTTTGATGACTCACTGGATCATTAGTATTAAGTGGATTTTAGATGCAGGGATAAGTCTCCCATTAAGCATAAATGTACACATCTTCAGGGCTAGAACCTATCTTCTAGAAAAGTGGATGGCACTGGGTTTTAATCACTGATCAGGCAAAGCCTCTAATCTGCCTGTGGCAGGACATGTCGACCATCATGCATCTAGTTTGATCCACCAGTGCATGGAAGTCTGGTCATGTCCACAAGCCCTCATCTGCATTTACTGACACATCAGATGACATTCAGAAAGGATTTTGAGGGGAAAAAAATCAAAACATTTGGCTAGGCAAGATATTTTATCTCCAGTATTTTGTAATAATCAACATAAGACTTTTTTTTTCAACTTTGCTTTTTTTCCTCCCACTGTAGTTCATGTATTCCCCCCAACACAACAGAGTCACTTACTGAAAAACCTTACCTCCTCATCTGGTACCTCAATCTTACCACCATCTGCCACACATGCCATTTTAAGGCCAGAATTAAGAATATGTGTATTCTTGCTCCTTTGTTGCAACCAAACTTAGAATGGTCAGGCCCAAGACCAACGCCAGGTTTTGACCAATTTACCTTAAACCTCTCCATTCCTTAGCCCACTTGTGTCTGCACTGGGACAATGAGATAAAACACAGGCTGCCAGAAAGGGACAATGACTACAAACAGATGGGGCAGCAACAGGAACAGAAGGACAGGCAGCAGAAATGGGGCCACAGAGCAATCTACTTTTAAAGAATCTATTTGTTTGCATGGAGCTTTAACTGCCCAAGCTCAGGATTACTAGAAGACACAATTCACCACTTCTCTTCTGATGTGTGCTAAGAAGACTGAATGTAATTAAAAGATTAAAAATGGTAAGATATCTTCAGCTGGGTCACTGTATCTCATGAACTCCGCATCCTCCCCTTTATTTCACAGAAAATTGTAGAGACGTCTCTTAATTCTGATTTGCATCACAACATCCCAGTAAAACAGTCAAAGTCTGGGAAGAAAGCTTATTTGCCACAATTCTCAACACCAATGTCAGCAAAAATACTTAAAATGACATGTACTCATGAAAAAATATAGTAGATATATTGCATGGTAATACTGTAATATGATTCGTCCAGGAGGATTTTGGAAATTACAGTTAAATATCAGCACTACAGCAGCTGAGGATACAGCAAATATCAAAAAGAAATATATATCAATAGGATGAGGGAGAAAAATGTATTGCAGCCACAAGGGAAAGCCTGTTATATTGACCAAATCATAGGGTCACTGCCTGCTAAGCCCCAGAGCTCAATATACTACTTTAAAGAGCCCAAAAAATTTATCCAGAAAATGTAACCCTATTACCACAGGGTTTCAAATAGCTCTATAGAAGTTAGCAAATAAACCAACATCTGTTTTGACATGTATTGTAGTTCACTGTGAGGCTCAAAAGAAAAAAAATATTTCACTTTCAAATGACGGTATACAAGAGAAAACAAATGGAATGAAATATGTCCACATTAGAGACAAGAAAAGGTAAGCCAGTCTGAGATTCTCCCAGAAGGCAAAACTATTTTAAATACATTTAGCCCATTAAACCATCTCCACCACTGGGGCACAAAATTCCTATCCTACCCAGTTCTATGCATGTTCTATTATTAAACATCCCCTCTGAAAAAACAGCCCTGCTTCCTTCTGCCTGATCCTAAAAGCCTAAAAACAAGCACAACCCACCTGGAGCTTCACACTCCTCCAACGCACAAGATGGAGCCACCTCTGACAGCTTGAAAAGAGGTCTCTGGCTCGTTGGGTCCTTGACACCACAGGGGCACAGGAGTTACAGCAGTGCTACAGCATGAACACAAAAGTTCCCTTGAAGACAAAAGCCTGAGGTGACACAGCCCAGCACTCCTCCCACCTGAGCCTGCAAGGGGAGCATCCCCCCCTGCAGCACCCACCCTGCTCTGTCCACAGCCCCTGGGACTGATGTGCTGCCTCAGAGTGCAGGGAGTGCACGCTGTGATCCAGCAGCTACCTGCACCTACCGTGTGGACCACCAGGCACAGAGCCTGAGGCACTGTTTTGTGTATCTGTTTGCATCACTGCTGCAGGAGCACCTAACAAGGGAGCCTATGGAGAGATTTGTGTTATGCAGAAGGAGAAACATGATTGTGGACTAACAGATTCAGTTCTGCCACCAAGCTGGTTTCTGTTGCCAGACAAGTAATCCAGGGTTGTCTTTACTGCACAAAGGACGGTTCCAGAACCAAATTTTTGCTACTGTATTTGTGCCTAGAGAAGGTTAATTCTAGACACTTGTTGAAAGCAGGAAAAACGGCTCAGGAAAATGGTGCAGCATGTTCACACATCACAGTCTCATCAACAGAGCCATAATATTTTAAACCTTTTCATTGCATTAGTCATCATTTGTATGACTGTACACAAATGTCACAAAAGAGGTCAAGAGCTGGCTATATTACATATCACAGACAAAAGCTGCAGAGCCAATCCTTGTCTACAAAGGTGTTCAGCACAGATATAAACTACACAATGGACAGGAAATAACATCTATGATTTCCAGGAACAGACAACAAAATTTATATGATTTAGTCTAAGGAAGCATGCAGCTAGTCAAACGTTTCCTCTTCCTTTACACTTCAGGCACATAAACTCATTACTTATTTCCCCCTTCCAAAACTGAGAGCATGGTGATTACACGTTAATACAGCCTTCTTTCTAAGGAAGCACTAAAACAGCACACATGTTCTTGCTGAGCTTATGACAGAGGAGCTAGGGAATTCTCTTGTTTATAGGTAAGTTATGTGAAAAATAATATTGCTTGCATGTTTTTTAGCCATATCTACTGAGGGCTAATCTAGAGACAATAATTTAAATAGTACTGCTTAGTATGGTATATATCTTTCAACAGGAAAAGAATCTACAAGTCTGTAACTACTCTAAGATGCTCACAACTGCATATGCACTACATGATCCTTCAGCCATCACAATCAGGATTCAGCCACGAGAACTTCAGACTGAAGATTCTTTGTTTGGATCTTTAGTTGTGGGATTTTTTACCTAATTCTTCCTTTTCCTCCCACACACATTATCCACTCCTCCCTTCTGTACTACACACTTGCATACACTAGGAGAGGACTGATGAGAGCAGAAGGTCCCCTCAATAGAGCTAGCATCCCCTGCCCTCAAGTGCAGGTTATAGTTTATTCTTTGGGAATGATGGACAGTTACATCTAGTAAGTGTACTTTCAAGTGGAATAATAGTCATATTGCTTCTTGAAATTTCTGGCAGATACATTCTGAGAAGTATGCCAAAGTTTTCCAGCATTAGTGAAAGCAGTTGAAAATATAATACATCTGGAAATCAATGGTGAAAGCAGTTTAGAGCACAATGGCATGGAGCTGCAATGACCAGTTTCCCATCTAGGGAGGCACCACATTCCTAGGCAGCGAATCAGTGCAGGTAAGGCTGACTGCAGTCCCTCAATCCCTTGGATGTTCATAGAGTAGCACAAGATGCTTATGCAACTGGATCACATAGGTGAGTATATGAAAGCCTTCAAAAGCATTGCAGGTGGCTAAAACAGACATACAGATGTGCCTGTAATCCCCCTGAACATACTCATAACCTCTTTCCATTTGTAGATACATAACTGTGCAAATGAATGAGGAACATGCAGAAAGTTATATATACTATATAACATCTATATAGTACCAGAGCTACAGGCAGCAACAGCAGAACTGCATAAACCTATCTCCCAGATCTGTACTTGATCCAGTAGAGCAAAAAGCTCCTGTTTTCCCTGAGTTCTTAAAAAAACCCTTCAGCAGTAAGCCAGAAGATTTTCTTAAACCTGTCTACAACATAATCACATCAAACTAACACTGAATATATTAATATTCAAATGCTTTACTTCACAAATTATTAACTCTCCTATATCACCATCTCACACCACACCATTAACAAGCTTGTATTCTGTAGTGTCTGGAGTTCCTAGGTCAAACTAGTTTTGAGAACAGAAGAATTTAAATTTGCGGATAATTCACTTGCTGAGCACACAAGTGACAGCAATTAATGCCAATGGGCTAGGTGCAAAGGGTGGCTTATTTCACTCCAGGCACATCACTGGGAATGGACTTTTCCCAGAGCTTAAAAGGAGAGAATTAAAAGTATTCAAAAAAAGTAGAATGTGACTCGTGTTTTTTAAACATCATGCAGCACAGATCACAGGCACTTCAACTATTTCAGGAAAAAAACCAAAAATCATACTGACATTACAAAACGGATATGATGTAGAAACTTTTAACATATGGTTCAATAGCTACACTGAAAGAACAAGGCAGAGATTTAACTCAGAACTATCTATGGGGGGAACAAAAAGGAACTTAGACTAATTTTGCTTGATCACAAGACAGCAGTTAGTTCACCTTACTATGCCAATAATAGAGGACAACAAAGTTACACAACTGAGTATGCCTGATATACTATTAAAGCTATCTGTATTCACTGCAGTGCCTATAAATCCTGACTCTGGGCTTCAGCACTGTTGCTACAGGTACTGCACAAATACAGCAAAACCTCAGACTGCCTGTTTAAAAAAAAAAAAAAAAAGAAAGAAGAGAAAACACATTAGCAGACAGAGAAGTACAGGTCAACAGCCAGATGATATTGAAAAGCAATAGTGGACATAGCTCTTAACATAAGAGCTGCTACCATTTCTATGGCCTTCATGGCAGAGATGAGCTCCAAGGGACACACCATGAGTGCATAAGGTCAATAAGAGTGCTAAGAGATCAGGTTTTAATCATCAACATGCTCAATATGCTGAAACATCTATTAAAAAAAAGTCAGCATGAGGGGAAATTGAAAATGTACTTGTTTAAAAACACATGTGGGATGGAGGTAGGAGGCAGAAGCCAAGCTTGTATACTAAGTAAGAAATTATAAGGATGGGACAACAGAGAAAAAAGTCGGTTGTGAAGAGTTTTGGATACGAAAGCAACAAGAGGAAGACAGACTAGATCTACAATGACCATGAGGAAAGCACACACACTTGCATTCATGAAAACACACGTACAAACACTGACACAGGTGATTAATCCAACCCTGAATTCCACTTTATGTTTAATTCTTTGTTTATACATACGTTGTCTTCAAAAAGGAGAAAAGCACACCCAACAAAAAAGGAGCTTGCAGAAGCTTCCAAATGCTGTGTTCCACATGCTTCTAACAACCTCTTAATCAGAGAAAAATTATAGATAATTGGATAGGTATTTTGATGTTGTAAAATTGGCTGTGTGTCTGTAATTCAACAATAGCATCTAGATTTCTTATTATATGTTTTTAAATTTTGTTCAAATGCATAAATAAACTCTGAAGTTATAATTGTCACTTGAGGAACAGTGATGAAGAAAAAAGGAGGGGGAGAATCAATCTATATTACCTATTGCCTTCACATGCCAACTATAGCAGTAAAGCTATAGTAGATAGTTGCATCTTGTGAGCAAGCTAAAAGATGTGTCATGCAAGCACAGTTAAAGTAACAATATATTTTAACTGCTGCAGTAACCAGCAACATAAAGTCCAAAGTTAACAACTGGAATAAAAGTTACAGCAATGCTTACATGGCCGATAAAATATAGAGACAACACCTTTTAAATTAAATATGAAGTAATGAATGAAAGTGAGGCTTAGGAGAGCAAATGACCTTCTTTTTGTCAGAAATTATTTGTATCTACAAAAGAAATTCAAAACATTATTTAGGTAAGGCATATATTAAGAAGAGAAACTGTTGAAGAGGCCTATGTAATAAAATATTGCTGAAAAGTATGATTACAAAAGGTAAGATATGTTTCCTAACCTTGCTAAACAATATGAAGTAAATGCATGTCTTGGTCAGTACACACACTCCAGAATCCTGCTTAAATGCTACATGGTAATTTAAAAAAATAAGTCATCAACTCAGCAGAAAAATGAATGCAGTACATGAAAAAAAGAATTCTGACAGGTATGATTTGTAGTTATGCTCAAGATGATATTGCAGAAAAATGGAGGTCATAGCAGGTCCCAGATCTAAAATTGAACTTCTCTTTCTTTATTAGAATCTGATTATTTGCTTAGCACCTAGCATACAAATTGAATTTTATAGTGTGAATCACCAGCTTCATTGATCTGAACTGCTATTTCAGAAACAGCAGGATTTTTATCTGCCCAGCATAAAGAAAAAAAGGAAAATGATCCTACATCTCCAAGACAAGATTTATCCACAAACAGAACACTTGGAAAGATTTTAGATTAAAAATTAATTGCCAAAGTTAAAAAAAGTATTAATGGCAAAATCTCTTTGCTTTGGGTCAGGAATTATTATGGAAATGGACCACATTTATACATAAAAGTTTTTATACATTGATTCATAATTATTTGCAGTAATGCTAAGGACATGCAGCAAAGACTAAGTTCAGCCCATGGAAGGCTTTCATTAGACATGTAGCAAAGAGCCAGGCTGTCCTGCACTGCCCAAGGATAAGAGTCCAGCTTCCAGCATGGATCCTCTCTCCCAGCACACATGGCCTCCACAGGAACAGGAACATGACCCTTTCTGGACAGGGGAATGGTGCTGACTCCTGGAGAAGCTCATAAAAGCACCATAGAGCTCTTGGAACCACAAACCTTGATCAGACCATAGCAAGGCCTGCACCACCACTCCAGGTTTTTGATCATGTATGCAGTGGTTCCCATTTGTAGATGCCACTAGTTCCATAAAGTTCTGCATGTACGTGAAGCTATTGCAACTCCAAGTCCTCCAGAGCAGCTAATTTTCTTCCTCTCCCAAGTGGGCTGTAGCTTCACAGAGCATATTCTCCAAGTGCTGGAAATAGAAGAAGCTAGCAAAGCAAAGGAACCTCAAACCACCACCTCCACTTTCCAAAAAAAATACACGTTAGCCATTTAAGCAAGTTTGACACAGAGTTTTTTAATGCAGTTTGTGAGATGAAGAGGAGAAAATAGTTATCAGTTCCAACAACACTACTACTCAAAGATTTTAGACTCAACAGCTAAATGACAAAACTTCAGTTCATAACTTACGCTTACAGAGCAAGTTTATTGAATTGGATGTGTTTAGGATTAATCAAAGGCTCATTTAGTACTGAAGCCTCGAGCCATTAAAATTGATTTTGAGCATGTTCACCACGACACAAGCACGAGTTTTTGGCTAACAGCAAAGCTCTGACTATTTACGTACCACTGCATAGCTCAGGACAACTCACATCATTTCTTTAAACATGGACTTCTTCCGCCAGCCTTCAAGTATTCTTGTCTCATTAAGTTTGTTTTTCAGAGTCTCATACCATCTATTTGTCCAGTGATATGTAGTTTATCCAGCTCAATAGGTACCTGACTTCTAGACCTCTCTAGATACTACTACAAATATCATTAATATTTAGCTCTTCAGATTAATATACATTAAAAAAAAATCTGTACATTACCTCCCCACTCTGACTTCCTTTAGTTTCACTGTATAATTATTTTTCCTTCAGGATTTAAGGTCCAATAGCTATTTCTGCCAATGAGCATTGGATAAGACTAGAAATTAGCACTTACATGTTGGGAAAAAACACCAAAACCCAAACAAACAACAAAAACCTCACAAACACACACACAAAAATAGAATGTTAGCTATTAATGATGCCTAAGCCAGCCCAAGAACCAAAAACTGTTCATGGTCTGTATTTGGCCATATGTATTGTATGGATGGGAAAGAAAACACGTTGATCAGGTTCTGTGATTTTAGGAAGTTACCAATAATTTATAGGGAACTAAATTTAGAAGCTGTTTCACTGCTGACAAAACATAGCAAGAAGGTTCCAAATTTTACTAAGAAAAAGATAAATGATAGGCTTGTAAGTAAGATGATTTAAGGTGGACATGGAACACAGACTTGACTTCTCTGGCAAATTTCAAGGGTATGTGAGGAGCACTCATTTACTGCTCAGTAAATCAGATTCAGATTATTAACAGCTTCAAGGAGAAAAATATTTTAAAAATTTGAGATTCATATTTGACTCTTCCTTCTGAGCTGCTCCAGTGCAGAATTATAACCAGGACTATTGATCCAAACAGACTAAGTTCCACGGCCCACTTTCTAGCATCTTGTTTTTAAACACAAAGCTATCTCAAAACTGCAGAAACATAGCTGCTGGCACTGCCTGATGCTCCATAAATCAGTCTATTCCTAGCACTAATTATCCCAAGCAGCTGTTATCCTCCATTTGATCTTCAGTATCCAGGAAATCTTTTCTTCAAAGGCTAATGCGACCAAAGAATGTTTAGCATGTACCATTTGGAGATAAAATAAATCTGTGTTACTTAAAGGCAGTAGACTCTGTTGGGTATTTTCACTGAAGCCCCATTAATCCTCCTATAAGTTCACAATGTTTGGTGTTGGTTTTTTGTTGTTTTGGGTTTTTTTTAGGCAAGAGCATTTCAGTAGGAAAAAGAACAGCATCGTTTCCTGTACAGAACTGTAACCCCCAGCAGAATAAAAGAAAAGCAGTGCTCAGCTAGACAAGTGTGAAAGACAATGCATACAATCTAAGAGAACTTTTTCTCTCAGGCTGCTTCCACATCCAAAAGCTTGTCAGAAAAAGATTAAAGACTGAAATGCTATGATACTATGGTTATGAAGCTCACACAGCCACCCCTGCTGTGAGCTTATACACACAAACCCTTACATTTTGATTGTCCAACATTTGCCACAGATGCTGTGACTCTCACTACCTGCAGGTATTGGAGCAGATCTACCATCAGTTCAGAACTGTAAAGTTTTGTCAAATATGAATGTACTCAGGCTCATTTCTCACACATCACTGCTTCCCACGTGGCCTTTGGCACCACTGGCTGTGGAGCCAGCTTCCTTGCAAATTGCCAGTTAGTGCAATGAACTCCTAGGCTACAGCCTGGGTGCTGATAACGCCTCACAGCAAAGCACAGGAACACTTTAGCACACAGACACGCAGGCTGAGCCCTTTGCTCAGCTGGGCCCTGCACCCCTCTCCTGTCCCAGGGCAGACATGCAGCTGCTGGGCTGCAGCAGGATGAGCTGTTTCACACTCTTCCTGAACCTATGTGGAAATTGGCACTTCATCTCATTTAATCACAATAATGCCTGGGTGACTGAATAAAAGCTTTTCCAGTTTTTCAGGGAGCTATTAGACTAACAAACTTTACTGTTGATCAGGTATCCATCTGAATAGCTGCAAATAAGCAGAGGGAACAGCAGTGCCTGCCAGTTATTTCTACTGTCATGACTGACTGACAGGGACTGCAGACAGAGAACAGGCTGTTCTGACTTGGTTGTCTCCAAACAGCAGCATCCTTCCTGCAGCATGCCTCCTCAATTTGAGCTAATCAAATCCCACCTTCCAAAGTCACTGCAGTACCAGAGAAATAAGAGATCACTGGTTTGAGAGCCACTTTTTCCAGGCAAATTAGTACAGAAATACTACAAGTATTGCTTGATAAGCAATCCAAAAAGCTCCACACACAATCTGTTGCATTAATCCTGATTTCTAATAGTAAGGAAGTATTTTATATAACAGGCACTCTCTAATACATCAACTCCTCATGGCGCAGCTGTTATGAAAAGTGTGATTCAGTGGAGTCAAAATTCTACATGCATTACAAAGCTAATCCTGTGAGGTTAACTGTGACTTTGCAACAGCAACAGGATTACTGTTATACAGAAATATATGGAGAAGCAGCTAAGCAGTGAGCCTCCAAGTTGTATGCATACCCAAAATAAACACAACCTCCAGCGTAGCACTAACTCAACCAATTTCATTGTTGTCACAGCTCATAGCATGCTGACAAAGGATAGTTACAACATCTACACCAAATGCTGCAGGACAAGAATTTGATTGTGACTCTGTGATCTGTACATCCCTATACCAAACACTCTGCATTTTCTGTTGCAAACCGGGCCTAGATTAAGCAGCCAGATTATTGCTTACAGGATTATTTACTGAATTTACTGTTCAGTTCCATGATAAACAATGAAATACTTATTCTGCAAAATATTATTCTATGTTGTAACCACATCCAGCTGTTACTATCCCATCAAGTTTCTACATCATTAAAAAATACTGCTGAACTATTTTTTAGGGAGGAAGGGAGAAAGGGAGGGAGGAAATAAATAGAACTATTTATAATTAGATAGTCAGTGGCTGATTCTCTCACCATCTCAGGTGGCCATTGCAGGGTGCACCTTTTATTTTAGAGGCTGAGGCAACTACAGGACACACCTACACAACACACTTCAGACAGGCCAATTTAGCCACTACACCTTCACCCCAGATGTCTGCCATCTCCCAGGGCAAGCATTCAAAGTGGGATGAGATGGAAGGCTGCAGGAGCATGGCTATTCATTTCACAAGACCCACAGCTTATACAGAAGTGGGACACCACAGCTGGTTGACCAGGGTCTCCCAGGTCTCACCACTTTGCTGTGGGTGAAGGGTATGTCTCAGAGCAGCCACCTGTTTCTGTGTGAAACACATTTGGGGCCAAGTTTGATGCTCAACAGGCAGAAGTGAACAGGCAACTGAAGGCTCTCTCTTCTCAGAGACAAGTGCCCTGAGGTCAGCTGCTCATCTTGCTCAACTTCCACCTAGCCCTGGACCCCCAGCATTTCCCTTTCTAAGGAAAATCTCACCCCTCCAGACACAGCAGCTCACTGAACTGGAAAATGACTGGCAGCAGTGTGCCAGAAGGCAGCACCCTCCTCAAGGACACAATGATCTCTTAGGCAGCAGGCTCCACACTGTCCCCAGGAATTCAACAGCAGCAGAGACCTCAGCTCTGAGTGCAGCCAATTCCCCAATAACAGTAGCAGTAGAATGACACTTAAAAGAAAAAAGTGCCAGTCAGGTGTAGTCTTATCCCCTGTGTTGATACTGAGCACAGCCCAGAGTCACCTGAAACAGACTTCCAGGGCTTTTAACAAAGGCTATCTTGCCTCTGTCTCCTGACACGAAGTGTCAGTCGAAGTGGCCACCAAGAAAGTTTACTTAGTTAAATCCTGAAGAATATAGCTGAAGGAGCCCATGATAAAAGCCATTTTATCATGGGCTCAAATTTTAGCCAATTTGGCTAAAATTTGAGCAATTCAAAAGAATTGCTCAAATTTTAGCCAATTATGAGATGGTATTCTGAGGAAGCTGAGAAGTCCTTTTAGTAGACATAAGACACTTCAGTGGTGAGAGTTAGGGACAAAGTAGTTAGGAAAGTACGTGACACAGGAAAGTAAGTATTCATATAACGTTACCCTACAGACTCAGAAGGAAAACATATGGCTTAGGAATGCATGTGGGCTCCTCAGCTCCCTAACAGCCTGGCAATCCCAGGCTGAGCAGCCAGGGAGTGAGCTGCAGAGATGGCTTGCTGAATGTTCCCAGGAGGATCTCTGTAATATAGTTGGTTGAAACCACTTTAATGGAAAGGTCTGACATAAAATATCAGTTTGTGGAAAGCAAAGTCCTTCACAGCAAAATGTCATCTTTGACAAAAATAGATTCCCAAATGCTAAAAGCATGATTTTGACTCTTTTTAGGATTAAACATCTTATCATCTTACTTGAAAATAGCTCGTTACATAATATGAAATTAAAAAGGCATCTGAACAAAGCATTTTAGTTTGAAACGCAAACTTTCAGAATTTTGCTTCATAAGCAATTGACTCTTGTGAGTGGGTGTTTTATTTCATGCTGGAACAAGATATTTTAGTTACTGTATCCTTAAAGCAGAATTTCCCTCAAAAGTGAGGATTCCATGTTCTAATATAACACTCCAAACACTCAGTTCTTGTCACCTTTTGAATCTGATATTCTGCAGTGACACAGACCACAAGAACTTCTCAGCTGATATACGACCAAATTAGACAGCAAACCTAGCCTTTCTTTCATGGAAAAAAGGAAAGAAAAAAATTATCTTTTCAACACCAGAAAAGTAAAGAAACTTCACTTCACCTTAGGAGTTAAGAAACTGAAATCAGCCTCAAAGTGGCCTTTGAGAGGTATCAAATCTGCACAATCACACAATTTACCAGGTTTGTAGGAAACTGACTGCACAGTTTGCCAATTTAAATTGATATTACAGCTTTGTTTTTATAACAAGAGAAGATAGCAGTCAATTTAAATATTTTTACTTATCCTGACAAGGGCTTCTGTTGACTCACACACCAGTCAGCATTCTGGGGCTAGCACAGATCATCCTGAGGAGGTGGCTGGAGACAGTGCCCTGGGTGGTCTCTCCCCCCAGGGCTTACCAACATTACTGAACGTCAAGTGATCAAAGATGTCAAAATTCATTATTTGCAAGATCATACTCTGCGTTCACATCCCATCAGCAGCACAATTACACTTTAAATCTGGGTACTACATTGATAGCTTTCTAGAGAATAGCTCTAGATAGAATATCCTATGAGAGGGATGGGACACAGTGCTACACCAGAACTTTACTGACCTGCTGCTCTGTTAAAGTACTCTGCAAGAACCAGCATCCTGGCTGTGCTGCTCAAAGACCAGTTCCAAGATGATATTCTCATCAAAAGAAAGTAACCATGGAATTCACTGCCTAAAAACTCCTCGGGATTGTTCTGTTAGTGATTATTGCCAGTCTGTGTTCCACACAGCTGTTATTATGTTTGACAACACTCAAACTCTCTCCTAGTCTAACTAACAGATACTCTAAATACACAATCTAATTTATACCAGCAAATACTAAACATGACACACACCTACTTATTGAAACATTTCCTAATGCCCTGATGCACAGCAATGAAGGTTGCGGAAGGTTTGCAGTCCTTCTCCTCCAAGCCTAATGTTAAAAGAAAAGTAATCCTTCTTAGCCCAGGCTCCAACTGCAATTGAATAAGCTTTCAGATTTTCCAGAATCCTTGCTGGCTGAAGCTGAAAAAAAGTATGTTATTCAAATGGCATTTAATATTATATTCATATTATATTCATCACTATACATGGCTCTTTTGAAGAGCTCTTCTGTAATATTTTCCAAAATTACACAATTTATTAATAATGCTGGGTAACAGTGAACAAGTCAGTTCAGAGCACACTTAAATCTAAAGCCATTTTGCCTTGTGCATGCCCATCCCAAGGGACCAGCAGGTGAACTTCACCATCCAGATCGAAAGAACTGCTGCCCCGTGGCCCAGTGCAGCTGATGGACCAAGCACACAGCTACCATGCCCACTGAGCCAAGCTCCAGCATCACTAAATACAGCTTATCTCCTTTTCTAACTGCTCCATTACCTCACTCTTGGCAAACCAGCACATGACACAGAACGGATCAGAAAATCCTAACCAGTGCCCAGCCCACCTCCACTAAACTGCCAGAGCAGCAATATTCACTGAGCAATTCAAGTCTTCATAAGAAATAAAAAAATTAAACCAGAGCAATTGGGATGGTCGAGGTTAAAGCATATTTATACAACTGCAACAGCACATCAAACAGTACAGGGAAGTGAGTGGGAAGAGACAGATGAGTCACGGGCAAAATTTGATATGCCTGCATTATTACATATGTACATAAGTACTTGCCCCATGTTGCAAGACACCTGACCCAGAATGAAATCAATCACCAAATCACAGAATACCAGGTTGGAAGGGACCTCAAGGATTATCAACTTTTCTCAACAAAAGCATGATCTAGACAAAATGGCCCAGCATCCTGTCCAGCCAAATCTTAAAAGCATCCAGCATGGAGGAATCCACCACTTTCCTGGGGAGATTATTCAGTGGCTGATTGTTTTCACTATGAAAAATTTTCCTCTCCTCCAAGAACCTTATGAAGTTCAAGTTCAATCAAATCAATATTAGCCGTGTCCACACTATATTGTGTTAAAGTTGTTTTTACACCTTTAACCAAACTTTTATTCTATGAACTGAAAATTGTGAATTTCTGGCTTGGTTTTGTAACCATTTTGAGGGAAGAGGAGGGATAGAGAAAATGGGCAAGTAGATATTTAGTACATGCAGGAAAAGGACAAGGAAGAACAGCTGAAGGAGACCAAGGAATACTGTGAAGAAAACTCAAGGACAGGGAGTAGCCTGGGTAGACACTGCAAGATAGACAAGATGCAGAGACGGGGAAAATGGAACTGAGTTGAAAAATTCAATATTTAAAGATTGGGTGATGTAAGAAAAGCTAATAAAGCATTTGGCAGGGAAAAAAATAAGATGGGACAGGACACAGAACTGAAGTAGGACTGAGAGAAGGGAATGAGGAGACAAAACCCAGAAATTTAATCTAGATGTATGACTACCTTTGCATGTCTAAGTTGCACTTTTCCAGCTACACATGGCAATGGACTCTTGCTCAGTTCTCTCCTAATCATGCATCGTGCAAATAACATTAGGCAACGCTTTCCCAGTTTCTTCTGAGTTCCATATCCTGTGAGAAAAGTTGATGCTATAGAGACAGTAACTCGTTCTCAGAAATTGAGTAGACTTACAACTCAGCCTTCTAGCAGGAAACTGTTCATGCTCAGGGGACATGTAGGGGACAAATCTGTGCCCAGATGATGCCAGTTCATGCTGCCTTTCTGTCCAATTAGCACCCTGAGGCATAACCCTCTGAATTTCTGTAGTTGGACTCCAAAACATTCAGTTCATTTAGTCAGGAGCTTCTGAATAGCTTTGACAACCATGTAGGAATTAATGACCTCAGTTATAACTAAAAAGCTATTTGTCACTGTTTTCAATCTATTTCACATAAGGAAACTAATATTTCCTTTGAGAGTAACATTTATTTGACAATCTGATTCTAAACCTTTTCATCCAATTCTTGCCTGACCACATTTCTAAAGCATTTCCCTTCATGTTTAAGGATGGTTGATGGCTTATCATCCTTATCAAAACCAGAGATACACCTCCAGTTCTGCACAAAATAAAATATTCTGTCTCCCTCTACTGGCTCTGCATTAAATCAAACCAGAAAAAAAAAAAAAACCAAAAAGCTAGAAAGTAAATGTTTATTGTTATCTTAGAAAATTCTATACAGATGCAATGCTTAAATAACAGAAGATTAATACTTTAACCATAGCTTCTAAACAAGTATCACAAGAAAGAATACTAAGGATCTTTCTGAACACAGCATGATGCCCATTTAAAGTTATTACAGGTACATAGCACCACCATAGCGACACAGCTATGACAGAGAAATTAATTATATAGCTGGGAAATATTCTACTAAAATTATTTCTTCATCAAAAATACAAGAGAATATGAATGAACTTTCTGTTTCTGTAACTTCAGCTTATTTTGAATCAGATTTAAGCATTCCTGCTTGCTTCCAGCCAGACTGACTTACAATTAAGCTGGATGTTTCTATTTCTAAATAAATTATAGATAATACATGGTTTTGGTTTGGGTTGTTTGTTGGTGGACTTTTGGGTTGGCTTTAATGAAAACCAATCACAATTTGTGATTGAAGGAACTTCTGGCTTGCAATTTGATCAGTCAAAATATATTTAGTAATGAAAGCAAGCTGTCACTATATAAAGAGATGTCTTTCATGTACTCTTTAGATGACAGCTGCAAAACCTCATTGTTTTTTACTGAATTCTGCTTTCCTCAAATGATGTAATTAAGTGCATAAAGCACTCTGCTTGTTTCTAATATGGACTTGAAATATTTCATAGTGCTTCCAGACAAATATATATATTTTCTTATCCCAAATAAGTCACAATCACAAGAGTAAGAGAAACAAGTACCATGCCTGCCATGAGGCCATCACTGTGATTTCTTTCTTACTAATTTTCTTCATTGGAGAATTTATTTAAATTTGGGTTAAAAAAGGATTATTAAAATGAAACTCTTCATTCATATATCTTACAAACCAGAAGTACTGCATGGTGTACTGATTTTATCACATATTCTACAGAAGAATTTATCATTCCTTTAACAGTCATGAACATTCGTGTGTCCAACCGAAATGCATTTGACTCTGCAGTGAATTTTATTTTCTATGGTAATATCTTTTTGAATGCAAAACAAACATCACCTTCTAAGGACGAGGGTCGGCAGCACAATGAGAAACACAGTAAGTTATGAAGCTGTCCCTGGCAACTGTTCCTCCACATTTATTCTACCCACTCTGGGGTTCAAGTGCTGCAGGTGCGGTGCTGGCTCTTGGTAGCCCCGAAGCACAAGCAAGTCAGAGGTGGGCTCCCAAAGCTTCAAAGGGGGCCAGGCCTCCTCTGTGCATGCAGCAGGGACCAAGAGCCAGCACAGGTGACTGAGGAGTCAATGGCTCCCTGTGTGAGCTGCAAAACTCACAGATCCTCGACTTTCAGACAATGAACACAGTTTTGAGCATAGAGGTTTTTTAACAGTTTTTTTCCTCTCTGTAGAATCATCACAAAAATTATGCCAGAAAACAAGAGATCAAATTTGTCAGCCCTGAAATTTCTGAACTAACTGAAATTCCCACTAGGAGTTTTTTAATTTGTCAAGCAGTAATCAAAAAGGGTCAGACAGAATTTCCATCTTTTCATGAAACAGTATTTATTTGCAATTGGTCTGTATAGATTGCTTAATGGTAGCATTCAAACAGCTGAATGTTAACTCGAGGTTAATTGAAAACTACAGTTCTACCTCTACACAGAGATTCCACTATGTGGGGAAAAAAACATTCAGAATTACAGTCAAATCCTCTAAATATGTAGAGGATTTAAGCAGTCTCATTTAAAAGCAGACCATATGTTTCCATACTGGTGGCATGGAGGCCTTGGTCATCAAGCTGACGTTAAGAAAGGAGTTTTTGAGAAGAAATATGCCTACATAGATGACAGCCAAGAACTTTCATGCCAGGTTTAAGTAAAACAAAGGAATTATTTTAAATGCTTAAAAATTAAGTTTCACATTAATACACAAGCTCTTACCTTGACTATATTAGCACATGCCACTACAGTAAAATTATTTTATTATAATCTTTACATGCACCTCAAAGCTCCTACAGACATTTTTATGAAAAGACCATTTACTGTACCTGAACATTTCTGTACCTGTCACGCTGCATGTTAATAAAAAAATAAGACGGAACATTAGGTTATTTTCACACTTCCTTTCCAAAGGCATAAATTCTGTTTATTCTTACACATGAGGTTACATGAAGTTTTACTTTAGAAGAACTACCAAAAAGCACTTCAGTCTATTTTAAGATGACAACTTTGCCAAGTCAAATAAAAAGGTTTTACTGCGCAGGAAAAAAAAGGCTAAACAATTAAAGAACAACATTTCCTCTCTTTCCCACACAATCTCTCAGAAACCCCCACAACACTGATACTGATAAAGGGCTTTGAGGGAAGTAGGTTTGTTTTTACTAATACTCTTCACCTTGGATCAACTTGGTAGAAAGGAGTTACACAGAATTAACAGCTGAGGCTACAGCAGCTAACCCAGCTGAGCTAGTTGAACTTTGCCTGTTTCCAGGTACTACTGACATCATTAGGAGCCAATCATAACTAAGGAATAGCACAGCCTGGCCTCTTGACTTTAAATTGAGTGTGAGGGCTTAAATGAAACACTGCCCTCATTAATGAAACAAACTATTTACACTAGTACACAGAAAGTACTTACAACGTTTCTGGGAAACTGCCTGTAAACAAGCTGTGACAATGTCGCAGTTCTTCTGCACTTTTTGCACAAGCCTGTCTTTCTGCTTCAGAAGACGGAGCAACTTTGCTGATTGAACGGAAATTCTGTAATTCAGTTCTCGTTTTATAGTTGTTAATTCATCAACATCTGCCAACAAGCAGAGAAAACAACTTCAGTACATGCCAAAAGATTCACAAACAGCTTATTGTAGTTGACACGCAAAGGCACTTGCCCCACAGACATTTACAAATACAAGCTTTCTATAAATGACATGTTCTATTGACTGGGGTAATTCCCAGTTATAAACACTTTCAGAATCTGAGCCAAAGTCTTTAATTTTCTTTTAAACAAAAGTATTTTGATATATTACACAGAGTATCAATCTTAACAACTGTACGGTTATAAACTCCAGGAACGTGACAGATATAGACAGAATATATTGATAATAGTGCAACCAGGGGATACATTTTAAATACAGTACCTTCCAGAAGCCGCCCGGACAAGATATACATTTGTAACAGACACGGGAACATGTTCAAGCAGCTGCCTGCAAAGCTACAAATGCAACTTCAGAATAAGCTCTGAGTGGGAAATTCTTTCCACTAAGATGCAACTAGATGACTTCTGTCATGGCCTCAGTTATCTCCACCGGCCAATTATAGTGCCACAAGACCCCTCCAGTTCATCAAATGTCTCAGCTTAGTTCTAATACTCCTGTTGTCCCCCCATGAGGTGAGTTTCAGGACCAGAAAAGGGAGTTGTTGGGGAGATGTCTAAAGTCCATTCATTTTTCTGAGTCCTCTGCTCTGTTCCCAGATGCTCCCCCCACCAGTGAAATCGTGGGTCTTGCCTATCACATGCTGACCTCTTCAGCTCCTCCCTGTAACAGCCTGGTACAGCTTGCCACCAGCATCTACACAGCTGCCTGCTCCCTGCAGCTAACTTTTCAAACTATCACTTTCAGTGCAACCCCTGATGCTGGAAAGAAAAATCAATCCAAAAAAATCCATTCTTCAGTAACCTGATCTAATGAGAAAAATATATATGCATCCCGGAAAAACTACTGTTAGTGGGATGATAAACAGCTCAGCTCATGTGGCAAAGCTTTTTCAACAGTTCTGGAGAGCTTAAAGCAGAGGACAAATTAGACTGAAATGACCATCTACCATGGGCTAGTGAAAAGTCTGATTGCAAGGATGGGGAGCCACTGAAAAAACAATTCTGTATTTTACAGCCACTGCACTGTTTCAGCACCTGCTGCTCAGATGCAATTCCTAAATTCCCAGCCACCTATATCAGGCAATGTAATTTAAAACTAGATCTACGGATTTGGAAAAAAAAAAAACACAGAAAAAAAAAGTTGCATTTGTACTAATTTATACAGTCACCACTGGAGCTGTCTGGTGAGTTTTACTCTTTTCCACTTGTGCCGCTTTGCTGTGCCAGTCAAAAAAACAGTAACTTGGCAGCAAAACTAATGAGTTGAAACACCACAAAACATATTTCTGAACAAGAAAATTTCCTGTTGAGTCGCAGGTTGCCAAAGGACACACAGAAGAACTTGAGCTACATCCTAGTAACATCAGAAGGCGTGTCATCTCATCAAGAAGCCAAACACTGAAGCAGATAGCTGTTTGTACAGCTCTGAAAACCAGGCATATTTAGTCGCCTCTTGGGGTTTTTCCTCATCAAAAGCAAAAGTGATTAAACATCAGGAGACAAGAGGCCTTTGTTCTCTTTTCCTCTTCATTGGATCAACTTGGAGTTGCATGTCTCAGTCTTTCACAAACATGCACTCTTGAGGCTACCTAACTTTCATAAGAATTCTTTGAAAATTTCATTTTGATTCTGATTGACTCCAGCATTTACATTTTTCATTACACTCCTTTATTTATTTGTTTTTTTTGGAAGACATGTAGACCTCCAAGTAAGCTTTATGGTTGTCCAGTTTAGTTTATGTCCAGTAGAACTAAAAGGCTCTGAGAAAAACTCTTACGATACTGTATGTGTAGCATCTCTAGTAGATTCAGAAAGTAAGGACTGAGTGAAAAAAAGAGGAGGAAAGAAAGAAAAGAAAGAAGAGAAAAAGAAAGAAAAGAAAGAAACTGGACATTTATTCATTACTGTAAGTAGGGAAAAGCCCCAGACTCGCAGAAACACAAAAGTTTAGGCAGGCTGTCACAGAAACTAGTAGCAGACGACCCTAATCCGGCTCCTAGGGCACCTGAAACAAAAGAGGGGCGAATAGCACAGGAGGCCATAGTCTAAAGGAGCTCTCAGCTAACAGCACGTGGGAAGCTTCTGGGAGCCAGGGCTATGCAGAAAGCCTGGAAATGGATATATATACACACACAGACACGTGCGCGCAGGCACGGGGGCACCTTCGGGCAGGACTCCCCTGCAGGCACAGAGGAAAGGCGAGGCGGCAGGGGCGGGGCGGGCTGTACCTTTCAGCCGCAGGTACTTGACCTGGCTCGGCCGCTGCTGCAGCTCCCGGAGGGCGCGGGAGCGGGCGCTGCCCGAGGGGCCGGCCGCCTCGGCGGCGCTGTACAGCTCGGTGAGCAGCCCGCTCACCAGCGACGAGGTGCGGCTGGACCGGCCGCTGCCGGGACCCGCCTCGTCCTCGTCCTCCTCCTCCTCCTCCTCGGCCAGGCTGTCGGCGCTGCTGCCCGCCCTGCCGCCCGCGCCGGCCTCCGCCGCATCCATCTTCCGCGCCGCCGCTGCCGCCGGGTTCCGGGCTCGGCGCGTCCCACGGTCACCCGCCGGGGAGGGGCGGGCAGGGGAAGGGGAAGAGGCCGGAGAGCCCAGGCAGGAGCGCCCGCCCGGCTCCGCTCCCTCCCCGCGCACCGTGGTAGAGGCCGGGGCGGGGGCGCTGCACCTGCCGGGGGCGGGGACCTCGCTCCGCCTCGGGGCGGTGACACTGGGCACGGTACCCGTGCGCTGTGTGGCTGCCACGGAGGTCACCGCCGTCCTGCCGGCCGTCCCTCTCCTGCTCCCCCTGTGGAGGGGCGGCCCGGTTTTGCCAGCAGTTCAGTACCTGTGCTGTGGCCGGTCCCGTGACAACGCCTGCAGCCCGGAGCGGATGGCGCGGTCCGCACGGCCGCCAGAGCCGGGCTCTGGCTGCGGCACCGGTGGCGGTGCAGGGAGAGCCGGCCACACGGGTAACAGCCGCGACTAACTCGGGTCAGGAATGGACAGAATCACAGAATGGGTAAGGCTGAGTGCTCCTGCCTCCCTGCTCAGGGAGGGTCATCCCAGAGCACATTGCACAGGGCTGCGTCCAGCCCGTTCTTGAATATCTGCGGTGAGGGAGACTCCACAACCTCTCTGGGCAACCTGTTCCAGTGCACAGTCACCAGCACAGTAAAGAAGTTCTTCCTCATGTTCAGGTGGAACTTCCTGTACATCAGTCTCTGCCTGTTGCTCGGCTGAGATGACCACTGTTCTGCCCAGAGGAGCTGGCTGTATCCTTTCGGCACGCCTCCCGCGGATGTTTACCTCCCCTCGGCAGCGAGCGCGGCGGCCACGCCTGGGAAGCGCCTCCGCGCGCGGCCCGGGGCGGAGGCCAGGCTTGGGGCGGGGCCGCGGCGGCCGCCCGGGCCACGTGACTCCGCCCCCCCCCCCCCCCCCCGGCGCCTGTGGCGGCCCCGACCCGCCCGGCCCCGCCATGTCCCCCGCCGCGCTGCTCCGGGCGCTGCCGCTGGCCGCGCTGCTGCTGCTCGGCCCTGCGCGGGCATTCCGGCAGGCGCGGAGGCCCAACGTGGTGCTTATCCTCACCGACGACCAGGACGTCTGCCTGGGCGGCATGGTAACCCTGCGGCGGGGGGCGCGGGGCTGGCGGCAGCGCGGCGAGGGGGGCTCGCCGCCCGCCCCGCTCGCGTACCGGGCTGTCGGACGGCGAGAGCGAGCTCGGCGGGCGCGGTGTGGGGCGAGGGTCGCTCGGGGTCGCGCTGGGCCCAGCCCGCAGCCGGGCAGGGGCTCACTGCGGCCTCAGGCCAAGCAGCCCCGCGGAAGGAGCGTCGCGGCCGGGCTGCCACGGGTGGGATGAGCCGCTCTGCCGAGCCGCCGGGGCTCGGCTGCGCCGGGGCTGGGGCCTCTAGAACAGGCGCTGCAGATCCCCCTGTAAACACTCCACACTTGTGCTCGCTTGTGCAATCGCTGTGGCCACGCCAGGCCCTAGCGAGAAGGATAGGGCACTCGTAGTGTCTTGCCGGGGTAGTTAGTAAAAACTGTGGTGTTGGGCCTTTTTCCAGGCAGCCTGCTTCAAGTCCCTGGCTTTACCTGGCATCCTTGCATTTTTAGCTGATACCTTTCTGGTACTTTCTTTTCAGACCCCCCTAAAGAAGACTAACACTCTTATTGCCCAGATGGGAATAACCTTCGTAAATGCAGTAAGTGTTTGCATTGACACTCTGAACTTCTGAGGCGTGTGTGTTTGTGTGTTTTATATCTTTGGTCGTCTGAGGTCTCAAAAAATGGTATCAGTTTCATGAAACTTGTCAATATGAATGTGGGGTTTTTAAAATTCAATCGCTACCTACTTTTCGGTCTCAAAATGAATATAACTTAAGGTGATGTTCAAAATCTGTAGTTTCACTTTCTAAAAGCACTTATGCTCACTTCCTTAATCTGTAAAGTAAAATTGCATAGTCTGAACATTAGAAGAAGCTGCTCAAACTTTCATTTGCTTCATGCACAATGAAAAGTCACTTCACTCTTTTCATATTCTTGTATACCTCCATGGCTAAAATAATGGAGTGAGTCAACGATCAGACAGTATTTTAGTGGGTTCTTGCCCTGTCTAAAAACCGTGTCCGGTTTGGTGGTGAGAAGTTGAAGGGCATGTGCTGCAGAGCCCTGAAACTGGCTTCATGCGCAGTTTTTTACTAGTGAAAATACTTTGGATATAATTCTGGGTGTCTAGAAAGAAGTAATTTTTATTGTTTAATATATTAGTCAGCCTGTTAACTGATATTTGAAAACCATAAATTTTGGCATAAAATTGTTTTACCATCCCAGTCTCAAATCTCCTCATTCTGTTTTTCCAGTATGTCCCCAGTGCACTTTGCTGTCCCAGTCGAGCTAGCATTTTAACAGGAAAATATCCACATAATCATCATGTCGTCAATAACACTCTGGAAGGGAACTGTAGCAGCAAGTTATGGCAGAAGATTCAAGAACCATACACCTTCCCAGCGCTGCTCAAAGCTATGTGTGGTTATCAAACATTCTTTGCTGGAAAGTATTTAAATGAGGTATTTGATGTTTAGAATTTTTTGTTGTTTTTTTGTGGTTTGTTGTTAGAGTTAAGAGTTCACTGAGGCAAATTTGTGGGAGAACAGGTACTTTCAGAGCTCTTACAGCAGTTACCCAACACTTTGAGTCACTTGTATGTGTGTGCTTTAGTATTTTTGTCTTTTTAACTAGGATATAGTTTCTAGTAGTTCATAGTAAGATGTAAAATTCAGCACTGAAAGCTGTAAGGCTGTGTGTTCCTCTTGTGTGATGGAATTGGATTAGGAGCTATATGAGCTACAGGTTTCTTAACAGCATGTTTTCTTTGCATCTCATGGTGGAAAACGGTGGTATAATAAAACAGTGGAACGTGAATCTTCATAGCCAGGCACGAATTTGTCTGCTGATGTTCCTGAGGCAGCAAGGGGAAGGGAAACTTAGCTGGCTTCCTCTGAGCATCCCTTGACTCAGCAGAGTCTCTCGTGCCTGCAGCTAGGCGAGCCACGTCGATTGGAGAGGGCTGCCCTGAGAAAACCCGTTGTGTTGCTCTAAGGCACCCTCTGTTTTGAGTTTGGCACTGACTCAGCAGCTACTTTCCCTATTTTGCTGTCTTAAAGGCTAGTTGTTGTAGATTATTTGGCACTGAGGTGGCAAGAGGCTAGCATTACTTGAAGTTCCTACCCCTCTTGGGAGAGGATGAAGGAAGCTGTTGGTCTGTGTGGAATTCTCTTTAGTATCTTGTGAACTCTTATCATGAAGCCTGCAAGTGTCTTGTCACATGGATGTCTTGATCCCTGCTCATTATTTGATATGTACACTATGTTCTCCAGGATCTCTGCATATTTTCACGTGCAGAATGGAGCAGGGAATAATATTTAAATTTTACTGATGATTGCTAAGCTTTCAGTTACTGTCTAGTTATTGAACCCTGGTTTCTTTAACAGGTCCTACATGTGTTTTTGTATGCATATATATGCGGTTTTCCACATTCTGAAATTGAATTTGGCTTGACATGGTTTCTGAGTAGTGTTGAATAAAGTACATGAATGTGAAACATAATATCTAGCTTTGATTCATCATAATTTAAACTGTGAGTCATGATCTCTCTTTTTTCAGTATGGAGCAGAGGATGCAGGGGGAGTAGGTCATGTCCCTCCTGGATGGAGTTTTTGGTATGCTTTGGTATGTGACTTGTCTTTTTTGTTTAATTTTGGTTGCTTTATAATACAACTCATGTTCTAACTTTGCTGGTCATGAAAGAGTAGGAAAAGAGCATCTAATGATTTAATGCAAATTTTCTTCCCCTTTTTCCTTAATTGTGTGTCAGATCTGTGGCTTTTAAAGGAGTGCTCCTATTGAGTGCCTAGAGGAAAAAAAAAAAAGCAATTTGTAAAGCCAAAGCAGTGTGAGACCAGTTTTGTTGATGGAGACCATTTTTGAGAATTTTTGCAGTATCCTTATGGCAGATGCTCATAATCTATTTGACAAATGCTCGGGGGCAGTTAATTTGGGTTATTTCAAGTAATCAGTGTAAGTCTTGCTTTGCATAAGTGTCTGTGTCACTTTTCTTTTTCACAGGAGAAAAATTCGAAGTACTACAACTATACTCTCTCAGTAAATGGCAAAGCACGAAGGCATGGCGAGAACTACAGTGTAGATTATCTGACAGATGTACTGGTAAGAACTTTTGCAATGTGTGGTACAGAAACTGCTTATGACCAGATAGTGCCTTGTGCTGGGGACTTGGGAAAGGCTGAGATAATTTGTTAGGCTGTGTTAGTTCACAAATGGACAATTGTACTGTCGTGAGTGTGCGTGGGCATTTATCAGCAAAGCGAGACTGAGTATATTTAGAAATGACAGGTTTATATTTGAGCTGTGGAGAGGAAAGGGGTTCCAGCTGGCCATTTGCTATCCAGTAGCCTCACTGAATTCATACTGACTGCTGTGCTGCAGGAGGAACAGGTAGGCAGAGATTTAAATTACTTTATACAATGATATGTTTCATTATAATATGCAACTTCTTTAACAGATTGCATGCTTCCAAATGAAATCCTGACCCAGTTAAACTTCACACCATGTTTTGTTTCTTAGGTATTATGGTGTGTTAGTATCTTGTAGTCTCCAACTCCATCAGTCTGATAACCTGTAAATATTAAAGCCTAATCAGTCCTTCATAGTATATGAGGGCAATGTGTAGCTGATCAGGGGAGGTTTTAGCCTCTTTATCTGCATAAACTAAAGAGAGGTAATGAAGATGTCAGATACTTTAAGGAAGGATGGAAGAGTTACTTTAGCTCTCTTAAGGCCCTGTTTGGCAAGTAGCAGGGGCTGTGGGTGGGGGGATTGTCTCCCCATCTGCCAAGCTGGAGTCATAATTTGATGTGATGTTACAGTGTATAGATTGGTACTGTGTTACACTGTATAGGTTAGCTCTCACTAAAACTCTTCTCTAGAAATATCTCCTTCAGTCTTGTCTTCCATTGAGACCCTGAGGAGTTTAATTCCGCTGGGGACTTGAACGCAGACAGCTGCTTACTAGCAACAGCACTGATTGATGTTTTTAAGGATACTGAACAGCTGTCTGATTAAATTTAGATTTACATTGTCTAAAGCTAGATTGGAATTGATAAGCCAGAAGTGAGACTATTCTATTACTGGCATTGTACTGGGTTTTTTTGATCCTTCAGCAGCTCGTAAGCATTTTGTCCAGCAGGTCATTGTTGCATAAACTGCTTATTTGTGGTATGTTACCTATTGATACAGCAGTGTATCATGATTTTCAGTTTGTTGCCTTCTACATTATTCCTGTAGTTACCAAACATGTATTCAGCATTTCAGAGACAGTGTTCAATTCATTTGCTGGGCAGTGCACAGGAATAAATTGCTTATGGAAAGTTCCTGTGTTGCGTGATGTGATCCTCAAGCTTTCTTGTGTAAGGGCACCTGGGTACTTGAGTCTGGTATTAAGCATCCAAACACCTGAATCTTTTTACTGCACTTCTCACATGTTGCAGTTTAAGCTCCTAATGAAATCAAAGTTGGCTATGCTATGAGTTTCTGAATGGTTCTTATCCTTTCTTGACTTGGCTGATGTATAACTGAAGTTGAGCCCTACTTGCTTAGATGCTAAATTTAGAAGGAAGGAAGGGGGAATTCCTGGTGTATTGTTTTTTTTCCTAGAGAAAGAAAAGGATATCCAAAATGGGGTATACTAATTCAGGCAGAAAAAAAAACTGTTGCAAGATTTGAATACTGAAGAACTCGCCTACAAGTAATACCTTTGAAGCTTTAGTTTTAAAGGCTGACCTAGGGGAAGTGAAAATGGAACTCACAATTTCTAACTTGCTACTTGAAATTGTGTATAGGCTGAAATAAAAATTAAAGTGCAGTGGTGTGAGTGAGTGCATTTTGGCACTGTTCTTCACCAGACCTGTTTTCAACCCTTGTAATCTTGCAGCTTGCTGTAGAATGAGCATAGGCTATAAACAGTGGGGCTGAATTTTTTTTTTTCAGAACTATTGCTATTTCTGAAGAAAGCTGAAGCTCTTAAACTGGGATCTGTCAGATGGGAGATGTGTCTTAAAGTCTCATACTTGGACTATGTTGAAGAAAGCTCTGATTTTACTTGATTAAACCAGAGTATAGGTGGACTTTGTTGTACTTGGAATAGGCCCAAACTTCTGATGAGCTTTCCAGGTCTAATTAATGCAAGGGTCTGAAGTAGGAAGTTGTTTGAAGATGTGAGAAAAATTATTTGTTTAACATGAGCCACTTGGGGTTATTTTTTATTATGAGCTGCTCTTCTAGACATTTGTAGATGAGCAAGCAGTAAGTTTTTGAAATAGTTTAAATGTTTGCAGTATTACCAAGCTCTAAATAAGTCATGAATGTCTAGTTTGGATTTGCCAAATAGCTGCTGTTTTCCTTTGAGGCATGACTTTTCTTCTCCAACACCACTGTTCACAGGCCAACATGTCATTGGACTTCTTGGAGTACAAATCTAATTTTGAGCCCTTCTTTATGATGATTGCAACGCCAGCGCCACACTCCCCTTGGACACCTGCTCCACAGTATACAAAGAGCTTTCAGAATGTCAGTGCACCAAGAAACAGCAATTTTAATATTCATGGCAAGGTAAGCTAACTAGCAAGACCCCGTGTAAGTTATTCTAGTTTGTGAGAGCAGAAGGCAGTGGCCCTGGCTTGTGTGATGTTAGAATAGGTGAGTACTATGACTGCTGGTTGTTCAATCATGTTAAATTGGTGTGTGTCAGGGTCAGATAAGTTTGTTGTGACTTTGAGATATTTGCACGCTAATGTCTTGTAAAAAAAACAACATAGTGGCAAGAGTGATATGGTAGTACAATGGAGTTATGATTGATAAAGACAAAAAGTGAATTCTGTGTCCCATTTCTAGACTCTTCTGAAGCTCTTAAAAATTTCTTATGATTGCTCTCGGTATGTTCAGGGGAGCACATAGGTAATGTGCTACTCAAAGGCTTGGGTGAAGAATGGCAAGAGCCCTGTCTTCCTTCACACATCTGCTCATGGATGGGGGCAGTCCATTCCTTGAGCTCATGGCAAAGCTTCCCTGGGCTGAAAGCATGTCAAATTAATCAGAGGACTCTGGAATCATGAACCATAGGGCCCAGGTTAGTAAGTGCTTTGAAAACTTGTTTGCTAAAATAACCTAATGTTACAAATTCAGACATCCTTCCTTCCTCTGCCAGCAAATATGGCCAGATATGGTCTAGTTCAGAGTAATCTGCTGCAATATACTCTTCCAGTATGTGAACTTCACAAGTAGTTAATTTGGTGAAAACTTACAGAAGCTTTGTATTTTTGATTCATGTAATTTAAAATATAGAACACATTGCTGTTCAGTGTTCATTTATTTCACTTCAAGATTTGCTTCTAATTTTGAGACTGAGATAATGTTGCCTAAATGCCTATGAGGAGCCCAGGCATACCTCAGGTCACTGTGACTCCTGTAGTACAGGATGAGACTTGTTTTTAGCTGAGGACTGTAGCTTGCAAAATGACCATGTGCTAATCAGTATGATAGAAAAACATGAATGAAAAGACAGAAAAGGGCTGCAGACAGTAACAAATATTTTAGCCCAATCTTTTTAAGTTTCAAACTAGAGAGTGGGAATCAGACTGAGGTTTTTTCTTCCATAAAGGGATTTCAGATTTTTACTTAAGACTCCATTACTGTAATAGAGTGCTTTTAAATTAGTAATTTAGAAGTAACTTGACCAGTGAAGTAAGCAGCTAGCAAAATATACACTGTGGAGTTCCCTTATGTGGTGTAAAAGCTCTGCTTGTGTCTGTATAACACAGAACAAAATTCTGGACTTAAGGTTTGGCAATTAATATCTGTGGATACAGCAGTTTTAGTAGAGGAACAGACTAGCATTACCTTCCTTCCTTGACACAGCTATGTGTGTTTCTGCAGCTGGCAGTGTTGTGGTCTTGAAGCCCAAGTCTTCTTGGAACTTCAGTGTTTTCTAGAGCTTCACTGTTCTCTGGGGCAAGCACGATTCCTACAGTAGCAGTAAAGATATAAATAGGCGAAGACCCTCACTGATGTTGTAATGCTTGCTTGACAGTCTTGGATTGTACAGTCTTGACTCCTAAAGAAATGTTGCCTCACTTCCTTGTACTGGATGTGGGCAAGGGCTACTAAGAGGAACCATTTAGGCAGAATGGAAAACAGGAATTAAGCTCTTGTATGCATCATTGGTCAGAGTCTGAGTTTAACTTCTGCTTTGGATCCACAGCTAGAAATTGTATGGAATTATCAGCAGCTTGGATTCCCAAGCAGAATTATTAATAGTCCAGATGAGTTTTATCTAAGCTGTTCTAAAAGAGAAGTTGATTAAGGTATATGTTGGGTATCTCCCTTGCATGCCTTGTTTTTCCTACACCAAAGCTCAGTTGTTCTGATTCTTGCAACACATTGTATATTGTCTTGATCTCCTAAAGTTTCTCCAAGAATGCAGCTTAGGGAGGCAGCAGGATTGGTGGACTGCTTTGTATATAAGTGCTGAAAGAGATATGACAAGGAAGCAGATTTGAGAACTCTGAGTGTGAAGCTTATTGAAATCCACAAAGGTGTTTGAGTGCTGTGTGAAGTTTTTGAAACTTCAGAGAAAGGTAAGAGGAATAAAATACTCAAAGAAGAGGATTCTGCTGCACTAGGTTGCTTACCTGCCTGAGTTACCCAGTGTGGTTGAGCCTTACAAAGCTCCTCTCCTAAGCACAGCCCTTGTGAAAGGCAGCTGGTGCACTGGTGATGTTGCCAGCTCCTTTGTTCTCTGAAGAACTTCTGCTGACTGAAGAGAGGAAATACATCACAAATCCTTTCTTTTTCCTCTCCCAGCTGGGATAGACTGTGTCTTTCCAGAGAATTGTTTTACAGCTCCTATAAAAGAAACAGCTGAATGCAACAAAATTAAACTAAACTGGACATAACTTTAAGTCTCCATGCCAGAAATCTTTCCTTTGGTAGTCAGGAGCAGAAGACAAGGGAACTGAGTAATTACAGGAGATATGAGTCACTTTGTTGTGAGTCCCTAAAGCCTGAGCTCTTCAGTCATTTGCTTGTGACAGGAGGGAAATTGTATAACAAGAGGCTCTACACAGAGGAGTGATCACCTAAATACAGGCTTAAGCTGAGGGTGATGAGTGGGTCATCTCTGACCTACTAAATGAAAAAGTGTAAAGCTGCCCTGACATGACTGTATTCTTTGTTCTGATCCCCACTAATACTAACTTTCAGCTTGTTCACAACAGACCTTCCCAAGTATTTGTACAGCAGGTGACCCAGCTCACACTGGTCCTTCAGTGTGGGAGCATCACTTTTTATATGAATTACATCATCTCCGTTACTTTGGGGGTGTAGGTAGAGAAAACAAAGAAAGGGGCTGTTTCTGAAATGTGGGAATACATCTAGAAGAATCCATGATGCTGCAGCTAAAGAAAGTCAAAAGTTTTATTAAGATTTTGGAGTCAAAATCTAAATAAAATAATGATGTTCTGTTCGATTCATTGGTCACCAGCCCTGATTTTTTATACTACCAAGAATCTGATAGTGGCACTGTCTGACAGCCAAGTCCAATCTTACAATGATGCTCAATGCTTCACATTTTCCTCAGATCTGTCTTACACTATCACTCTTTTACCTCTGAGAGAGCCTTCCCTAGGTGCGTTCACAATTTTCTTCCCTGAAATGCTTTGAGAAGATCCACATCTTTTTTCTTCTCACCAAGGGCTGAGCATAATGGAGCTGTAATGTATCTTACTCTTGAAACTTAGATTTTACGTGAACCAACAGGGAAAACTGAAGTCAGGTCAGTTTGATGGCATTGCTTTTTCACAAAAGCAATAGCTTTTGATAGTTTGATAGCAGACTTTTTCACAGGAATTGTTTTTGTAGTTGCTCTAAGAAAGGCTTAGAACTGATATTTCTCCAATACTCTAATCTTTGTTGATTTTTTTTCTTTAGAACAAGCACTGGTTAATTCGCCAAGCAAAGACTCCAATGAGCAACTCTTCAATACAGTTTCTTGATGATGCTTACAGAAAGCGGTAAGAATTTTTTTGTTGCTCAAGTTTTCTAGTCAGAATTTGTAAGGTGTGGATTTTTTAAAAAAGTTATAGTAAATCTGACAATTGATACCAGATTACTTCTAATAACAATTGATATCAGATTACCCCTAATGGTTCTCTGGCACTTGTCTGAGAAGACCTCCTGACTTTGTTTACATTTTGCAAATAAACTTTGACTTCTTTATATGGTATAGAAATATCATATTCACAAATGCTGCCATTGTTTGTCACAAAAAAGACCAATCACACCTGGTCTCTCTATTCTTTCAGTGCACCACAGGGTTTTATTAAAAAATGGCCTTACCTTCACTTAATTCCAGTTTCTTACATGATGTGCATCGCATGTAGTTGATCTGTCTGCTAGCTAATCTGATTTATTAATCTTGTCTCTGTCTGTACATGGGAATGCTTGACTGGCTAGGGGAGGTGCTAGATTCCTTTTTATAAAGGGGATGTGGTGAATAATGTGCAGACATGTCTTGTTCCCTTTTTTAATAAAGAGCGAGGGTATTTGTTTGCACCACAGATGCTTTCTTTAATGTAAAGAAATATTTGTTTCTTTTTGAAACAAACATTACCTAAAGTGTTGATCTTCATTTTGAGATGTTACCAGGCATTATCTTGTCACTTTGGAGATGGAAACCCAAGATTTTCCAGACTTTTGCTTTATAAAACATGAAGGTAAAAATTATGCCACAAAATTTTAAGCTGAGAGACAGCAGAATCCAAGAATTGAGTAGCTGTAGTTAATTCAGCATGTACTAGTCTGTGGAGGGTAGTGGAGGCAATCACTTTTCTCAGCAGCAAATCCCATGACAAAGAAAAGAACTTGTAGCTGTCAAAAGCTTTAGATACGCTGAAATAATGGACCCTAACATTACATGAATAACACAAAACAACTGGTACAGTTTTCAAGGAGAAAGGATCCCATAAAGACAACTAAATTCATGGTTGTTTTGCATTTTAATATTAAACTACATATAAAGAACTAATAACAAGTGACCTTGCAGAAGATAACTGACTCTTTGTCACTATGATGCTTCAAGGTTGGTCTTCACTGTGTCCAGACAAGAAGTAATCAGCATTTTGATGTTTTTCACAGACAGTACAGAAATCAAGAAGAACTGAGAACAAACAATGTATTTCTATCTTTAATTGCAGCCTTAAAAAAAAGTGCAGTAGTCTATGAAGTTTTTCAGAATTTGTAAGCAAAATAATTCACTTACAATGCATATGCTGCTGACTAGAACCAGAGTATAAATGCCCTACTTGCAGTCAGGGTTATTCCCAATTTTTCACACTCATATGTGAAGTACTTTGTTTCTGTATAGGTGGCAAACTCTGCTATCGGTAGATGACCTGGTAGAGAAACTCGTGAAGAAATTGGAAGTGAATGGAGAGTTGGACAACACATACATCTTTTACACATCAGACAATGGCTTCCACACTGGTAAAATTTTCACTGATTACTGCTTATTTGTAGGAGATCAAGGAATTGCATAACCTTTTTACCCTTATGACCACTCCAGAAAATGGGAACAGCAGCTGTGGAAAGCTATAGATGTGAGAAGTACTGATACGAATTGCGAAACAATCTGGAGTTGCAGTGTAGGGTGTTTGGGATTTTATTGGTTTTTGGTGTTTTGGGTTTTTTTTTGTTGTTGTTTTTTGGTTTTGGCTTTTTTTTTTTTTTTGTTTGGCTGTGGTTTACAGCATTAATTTCTACAAGTGTATCCTGGTATGCATAAAATTAGGACAGAAATAAAGGAAGGGTCTCTGCGTTCTGTAGGAGTTGGTATAAGAGGGTTGTCCAGTAAAAATCTGTCAAAAACCTGTCTGTATCATGTTGTGCAACTAAAAGTACAGCATCTAAGCTGTTAAGATTTATAAGTTATGGCTTACACTTTGAAGTTATCTCTTCTGCCCTCCAATTTCTTAATATAGTTCAAGTTTTAAAACCTCTCTTCTTTAAAAATGGGCCAGTGGCAAATAACGTGCCCGTAGCAGAAGGGGTGGAACTAGATGATCTTTGTGAGGTCCTTCCCAACCCAAACCACTGTATGGTAACACAAGGCTGATAATGTAAGCAAGAAGCAATTTAACTTTTTCCATCTTCTGTTGTTTAGGTCAGTTTTCTTTGCCAATAGACAAAAGGCAGCTCTATGAGTTTGATATCAAAGTTCCATTGCTAGTTCGAGGACCAGGGATAAAACCAAATCAGACAAACAAGGTAAGAAAGAAGTGAAGTCCCAGTACAGATTTATTTTTTATGTTGTTTCACAGTTACCGCTTTAGCTACTAATTTGTTACCCTGCATATATATGTATCCATTAAATGAAATACACATAGTGGTAAAAAGTGCAAAGGCCTCCTTATAAAAAAGCTGTCCGTTCCTGCTTGAATCAAATTAATCCATTGCAGGCCACACAAGCAAATTAATTTTGAACTCACTTTCCAAATTCCCTACCATTGCTTTTCAATGTTATGGGGCTCATCAGCCCATAAAAATAAAATTAGGTAGTGTTTAGATGCACCTACAAATATGAGTATTTAAAATAGGTTCCGAACTTCTGAAGTTAAGTTTTCTCATCCTGCAGATGCTTGTTGCAAATATTGATTTGGGTCCCACTATTCTGGATATTGCGGGATATGACTTGAATAAGACCCAGATGGATGGGATGTCACTGTTGCCGCTGTTGGTAAGTAGGGACAGGGACAGCAAGCAATGATTCTTGCAGGGGTAATTCTTCAAAGTCAGTAGTACTTCCTTTGATATATTAGGTTGACTCATAACCCAGATTCTTCCTTTGATGTTGTTTTCAAGTGGGATGCTCATAGCTGAGTGAAAAAAGTAGGTATGCTTAAATGCAGATGTATTTTCATAAGCACTACAACTTTGTGGTCATATTATAATGGAAAGTTGTCATCCTTTGGATAATTCTCACATTTGTAATAATTCCTCTTTTGAAGCCTGTATTTTGTTTCTACCTTGCATTCTCCTTCCCCTTTTCCTTAGCATTTCTCAGCATAGGAATGAGAGAAAAGCAGACTGTTCTTATTAAATCTTTGGTTTGACTCCATTTTCAGTAGAACTGGTGTTTCCTGCCAAACTGTAGAAGAGTGTATGTGGTTTTATAAAGTAAACTTGACCTTTCTAATAGGTGAGCAGAAGCCTATTTAAATAAAGCTGCTTGGTGATCTGTTTAGTTTTAATTAATTTAGTCTATAAATTGAAGGCAGCTTACTTGGAAAGTAAGCTTGGAAAGATCATCCGGACTTAAAATGGTGCTTTGCTCTTGAAACCTTGTATCCAAACCTTAAGCTGTTCTTTAGACAGAAGCAGGTAAAAGGCACCTATTCTAAACTCTGGTGGAATCAAATTTGAAACTCATTGTTTTGCTGCATATGCCTGTGGTGGTGCTGTACATTAACTGTAAACTTTCATCTTCCTCTGTCTTTTAAAATGCAGCTACAAATAGACCAGCTTAAAACTAGTTGTGTCTTAAAGCTGTTTCTTTTTTTTGCTTGGTTGTTTTTTTTCCAAGGGTATATTTTTCCATCTGTTGTGGTAATGTGATACAAATCAAAGGGAAACAGTCTTGTTGTGGGGATCTTGTCTGTAGGGTAGTAGTACTTGGTCGTGTGGCTCCTCCTTGGTGTTACTGCATGATCTTTATAAATTGAAGATGGTATTTTAAACCCTCACAGGAAGGTGTACTAATATTTTTGGAGTTTAATCCTTGTCTTCCAGTTACACAAGACCTTCAAACCTAAAGCTATTAGTTAAGACTGATACTGCCTAGTAAGCAGTGGACAGTGTTAGTGTTATTCCAAGCACGGATAATTTTTTCTATTTCACAGTACAGTAGATACTAAGTTGTGTCAACCTCTTGTAGAGAGGAGACAAGAATGTCACATGGAGATCAGACTTCTTGGTGGAGTACCAAGGAGAAGGATACAATGGCAGTGATCCTACCTGTCCTGGCCTAGGACCTGGAGTCACAGTAAGTAAGACAAGATCTGTTAATATTAGGAAATAGCTGCTGAATTAAACCTGTTTGTGTGGGCTAACCTGGTTCTGTATGTAAGCTCCCAGTGTGTTGGTAAGTAGGAGCTAGCTCTAGAGATGTCCAGTCATGTGGAACTGACATGTCCATATGACCAGAGAGAGCACAAAAAACCCTTTCAGTGGGAATTTATGGAGCCTCAGGGGTGGAGACTGATGCAGGAAGGTGTGGGCTTAAGTCAAGTGTGTGGAAGTGACATAATGTTCTTTCTAAACTTTCAGTAACCTTATTGCACCATTCTTGTTTGTGATTGTTATTTAAGTCACTAGTTGCTCTCTAAATCAAAGCAGGTTTGCTTTGCTTTAGTAAAGTGAAGCATCCCATTGGTGCTGTCTTCAGTAGTGCATTGTGCTGTTCTCTTCTGTGTACATACATTTGTTTCCCAGACAAAATGCACTTAATCATGGTGAGTTTAATAACACTGAGTTTTTGCTTAAAATCCCCAGTGGAAATTTGCATGTGATAAATTGAGATCTGGGTGTTCATCTGTTAGCTGCAGTTAGCATGAACTGGTACAGGAAAAGTTCATCTTCTGCCCTCAAGTTTTTGTTCGCTGCTTGCTTCACAGCACTGCTTCCCAGACTGTGTCTGTGAAGATTCCTATAACAACACGTATGCTTGTGTAAGGACACTGTCAGCTTCCTGGGATCTGCAGTACTGTGAGTTTGATGACCGGGAGGTAAGTCTGTCTGACTAGCAGATGTCAGCTGTGCACAACCTGTGTCTGTCTGCACTCTTATCAGCTCTCAAGGTTTCCATGAAGTACTCTGAAAAGCAGACTGGCATTGCTTGCAGGATAAACACTGAAGTACTTATCGCCTGTTGTGAATGTTTGACCAAAACTGTAGCAGGGTTCTGGGAAGAAGGGGAAAAAAAGGATGTGGGAGGGGAGTGAGGCCTAAACTATGGTTATTACCTTCTGGTATCACCTAACAGCCTCACAGGGAGCTGTGCTAGACTGGTTTCAGTTCTCTCTCTTAGCCTAGCTCAATGTAGCAGTCTCTTTTGAACCACAAATATTTTGCGATACCATAAACACAGCAGAGGTATGGTGTTCAACTCTTTTACTTGGGAAGACCTGAAATCCCAGGTTAATAATTTCTCATCTATTATTTGCTTGTTTGTCTGGCAAAAATAGCAGTGAAGTTACAACTGTGAGAAAGGTCTCTGACCTTGTCTTGAGTAGTTTTGGTATAAGGGACACAATGTCCCCCCTTCAGAGGCTGCTCAGGTCTCACTACGGGAGCACGTGCTGTACTTACAAAAGGTGGTGTGTCACGGGGCTGATCTTTAGTTGTGCTTGTTTGCACACAGCTGCTCCAACAAGGATGTGGGGTTTCAGGCAGCTGGGTCACAGATCTAACAAACTATGCTGTCAGCAGTTGTGCAGGCACAGCATGAACAGCAGGTATGCCCAGTAACGTGCACCACACAACATGTTGTATGGTAGTCTACAATGAGCAGCTTAAGCCAGGGGAGGAAAATCCCACAAGATGTTTTTGCAATTAGACAGTGTGAAAAGCTGTACAGGAAACTGAAATATCAATTAGCAGACCCTGGACTTTGGTTTTCCCCTTTCTGACAAATTATGGTCAAATTAAACAAGTCTTGTCAATTTCTTTGTAAAAGTAGTCTGCAAAGTTGACTCAAGAATACTCTTCATGTCACTTTGGGATTTTTCTACTGAGAAGGTATGGCTGTGGCGTTTTTGGGTCACTCTGCATACCTGAGCTAGGTGGAATGAAACCAACAGTATGGGAAAGGTGCAGCCATGTGGCTTCTATAACCTTGCAGTGAACCTTGTAAGAAAAAGGCCAAAGTCTATCCAGATATGCCTTTATCAAAGTTAGACACAACTCAGCCAGTTTTTATCAGTATCATCTACAGTCAGGCCTCCTACTCTAGCGCAGACAAAACCACAGCTACATTCTTGAGATACTGTTGACCAGTATTTGTCCCACAGAAGTGTCTAGATATTTAATGTACCAAAAAACAAATCTGCCCTAAAATCCTCCAGACAAAACTCAAAGTACATGCACACAGAATAAGCTTTTTCTGTTTGGGGCTGTAGCATTCTTGCATTCAGCTGTTTTATACATGAAGAAGTTAATACACTTGTCTTGGTATGATAGCTCTAAGTATCTAATGAGTATAGAATGTTGATGTGATAGTAATGAAATTGAGTTATTTTGAGATCTATTCGTGAAGACTGCCAGCTTAGGCAAGGCCTCTTACTGTAGTCTTACAGTCGTAAGACAGGTGCTGGAAAACAATCTCCTGTGGCAGGTGAGTACTTTAGGTGAAAGTAGAAACTTTTCCAACAAAACTGTGCTACTGCAAAACTGAGCTTTGCTTGCACGCTGTCCTGTCTTTGACCACATAGCTGCATGGCTGAACACAGCTTATGTGTGGGGCTGCTGCAGTGGAGTTCAAACTAACATCTGAGGGTCTGTGCTGCCGTAAAGCATTCTTCTCAAATAATATGACTGTTAATTAGCATTCAGGACTTAATACAGTGCAGGAACTTTCTCCTGCAGGTGTTTGTGGAAGTGTATAACTTGACTGCAGATCCACACCAGATCAATAACATTGCTAAAACAATTGATCAAGAAATTCTGGAGAAGATGAACTATCGACTGATGATGCTGCAGTCCTGCTCGGGAGCAACGTGCCGTACACCAGGTGTCTTCGATCCCGGGTAAACACTGATGCACTTCATTACTGTAACACTTCTAAATAGAACTATGTATTTTTTAAATTTGGCTTTTATAGAGGGGTATTTATGGTGGAATATATTGTTGCTATACATACTGGTTTTTTAATAGAGATGTTTTCTTGATGCTGCTATTTTTTAATGGTCAGTCTGTATTTTAACTTATCATGTATAACTTTGGTGATATGATACTAGCACTTTAATGTTGTCAGACATTGACTTAGCACAACTGTACACTTTATCTGCTCTCAGTAGTCAAGAGACTGACTTCATGTTTGCCTGCAAACCAGGAAAAGTTCTGCTGGTTTCTATAGGCAGGTAATTTCCAAGTACTAGCTCTGATTGTTCCTGAAGATGCTGTTTGCCAGAATGTTTTGTGCAGGACCTGAGCTGTCTGTATTATCTGTTGGAAGTAAATAGCACTTTCTGCCTCAAAACTCAGTCACTGATCATTTGCACCAAAGCTTTTTTAAGCAGTATTTAAAATGCCCTTATGGTATCCTCCAAGTGCTACATAAGTTTGTTATTTGGGACAGGAAAGCTTTCTGTTAGAATGTATCTCCTGAACGCTTGATGCTATACATGCCCCTGTGCTGCCTGTACATTGTAGCTAGGATTTATTTCTTTGGAGACTCAGCTTTTTGGTTGCATGTTGTTACAGTTTATCTGTTGTAATACAACTTGTCACTGCTGTGTACTGCAGAGGAAGCAGCCTCTCACACAGCCTTGTAGCAGAGCTCTTCTAGCACAGAGCTCTCTCTAGAAGTGCTGGTCACTGCAAGCCAACAGCTCTCACTGACTCTGTTCCTCTCTCCAGGTACAGGTTCGACCCACGGCTCATGTTCAGCAATCACGGCCTGCGGGCTCGGAGGTTTTCTGCACAGTTCTTGGAAGGCCCTTAAGGGCCTCTTGCAATGGGCTCCTACCAACCAGTTTCTCCAGTGACTGCAGCAGGTCTGTCTCTGTTAACTTTCGCTGATTACAGCTGGAAGACTTTCAATGGGCTTTTCAAACCCTGTTTGGAAGGAAACCCCTTGTCTTTAGCTGGTTGCCTTGTGCAATATATATATTTTACAGCTGAACTCTAACTGTAAATTGTTAGACACAGCTAATCTGTCTTGCTCAGATCGTTGATTACCACCTTTGTCTTTCAAGTACCTTTTCATATCACAGGCACAGAGGTGAACCTAATGTCTATGAATCTGAACAGTTTATTTTGTTCTAAAAAATAAGTAAATGTGTATTTGAGTCAGGTTAGATAGGCAGGTGCTATTGCACAGTAATGCTCGCCCATATTCAGTGTCACAGACCTTAAAATCTATGCTTAATTATAGGTTCCCTGTATTGAGCTCCAGGCTGTTAAGGACAATAGCAAACTATCCCAAGAGAGAATAGGAGGGCATTAATCAAAAAAAGTGTAGGATCTGACTAGCAAGTGTCTTGTGCAGAATTAAAATCCATCTACTAAACAGTCTGTTTCACTGAGACCACTTTGAGATGAGACCAATGAATTTTGTGGGACAGCTTCGGTAGCTTGCAAACAAGAATGTAATTTCAGCCTCCTGGTTTTAAATGCTGGGCTGGGTTACTATGTACTACTGAAAAACCTGTTAGGGTTTTAGACTGACTTCCTAGTGAGTTAAAAAACTGTTGAGACTAACAAGTATTCAAGTAAGTGTGCCTGTGCTTTGAGCTAACTCTTAAGTCTGTTTTAATACACCAACAGAAGTAGTACTAAAAGAAACAAAATCCAACACCCACGGCACCACAGTAGAGGTGATCTGTTTCTAACCTCCAAATGTCTTGAATTGTCTAACTTCTTATGTTGATTAGATTCTTGAAGGTAAATTATTTTGAAAGCAACTAGGTAAAAATAAATCATAGAATCATTGCTCACTAGACATTAGGCTAAGAGCTATTTTTAGGCAGTTTAAATGCTTCATAGAGTGTTGCTTTTTGGATGAGACCTAACTACTTGGAACCTGCAAAAAGTGGCCTTCACATCAAAGGTCTGCATGTCAGAAGTCACCTGGTCTCCCTCCAAAAGGGGGATGTCTTTTCAGCCTTCCGATTAGGCTTATCTGAAATGCAGCCATCATGTGCACCCAAACTTGAGTATCTTTCTAAATCTTGAAAAACACACAAACTTGCATTACCATGTAACTTCTGTGTAGATTCACTGGCAAAACACCATCTGGAAACACTGAATTATGGATCTTCTGCAAGACAAGTTGTGTTGCTTGTGGGCACATCAACTCTGTTTTCAGACATGATAATCATTCCCTTGTCAAACTGTAGAAAAACTATTTAGTGTTGAATTATTTCACATCTCTTACCCCAGCAGAGAGCATGATTATTTCAACTAATCATTAAGTAGGCAATGAAGTATGATTCAAAACTGTGAAGATGCATACCCCAGTGTGCAGATCCACCAACTGGATACAAGCAATGCTACAACAAAATAAGTTTAATTTTCTTGGCTTTTAGTTTTGAGGCACAGACGTCCTTAATGTAGCTTAGATTTGCAAACTTCTGTAGTGGTCTACAGGTTAGATTTTTATAGAACTTTTGCTTCAAATCTCTGGGAAGTGACCAAATATTTGGAAGAAAAAAAATAGCTTGAAAGGTAATGCTTCAGCTGAGGTATCTGTATAAATGCAGAGGGTTTTGGATAGTCAAACTCCTTACATGCTTTCAAAAACTCAGGACTTTTTTTTCTCAACTACAGCTGTAGCTTTATCCTGCTTTTTGTTTCTCAAGCTTTACTATTGGCCATCAGTATCCTTTATACACTGTTTTGTCTTTAGAAACCAAAGTTGTCTTCATGCTCTCAAAGGTTCTCTTACTGAGCTCACATAGGTAGTGTTTTGCTTGGAGAATTCTAGCAATTCAGACCTGTTCTTTGTTGAAACTTAATTTTGGTAGCTGTGTGGAGGCTAGTGTGAAATACATTGACTGCTGCACATTAAACCCTCATCAGTCCTATCAAATCTGGGTCGTACATCAAGTTTCTGCTTAAGTTTCAGTGCAAGTAATGTGTATTCTGTTGCTCCTTATTAGAAAAAAAAGCTTTGTTGTGGGTACAGAAATATGACTCTAATACAGTCTTAAAGAGATTTTAAGCCCTAACAAGGACACTTTCTTTTGAATTATTTATTATTTGCCTAATCAGTAATATGAAAGTTGACAGAATTGATGCAGATTATTCAGTATGAGTGACCAGATGTTTTACCCAAATTAATATTCTTGCTGTCTGCACATACCTGTAAAGCATTTCATTCCAAGGCTCAGTCATTTAACACACTCACTATCAGAGAACCACACTATACCTAAAATCTGGCATAGGTAGTAAATGTTGTATTGAATTGAAATTCAGAGTTAAATTAATCAGTCCTTAGTGGTTTAGGAGAATATTTGATTCGCTGCCACTTTTGACAAAGACTTGAAAATTGTTAAGCATGTATTTCAAGGAAGAACAGGAACCAAGAGCTGCCTGCATTCATTGCTTTTAGAGCAGTTTATCACTTGTGTCTGTTGCCATAAAGCAGTTAATTCTGAGTATTTTTATGGCCTCAAATGAACAGTGTTAATTCTTATCCTTGATACTTAAAAAAAAACCACTGTGAAGGATCTTTGACTCTTACCCAGATCTAATTCCCAACTAAGTTATTTTAAAACTAAATGGTCTTTCTGGATATTTCCTTTCATGTGTTATTTGACCACGGCTGCATCTACACCTGGTTAAGGAAGGCATTCATGCTAAATGTACACAGTTTTAAATAAAGGGCCTTACTGGTACAGAGTTGAGTTTAAATGAAATGTGGTCATGTTTTTTACTTTTTTAAGAAAATCATTATTATCAAAAGCAGAGCTGTGATTTTTTTAATCATCTGGTAAAGTAGATACTATACAGGGAGAAATACAATTATTAATTTCATTGTGTTACCCTAAAGCAAACCAACATTCATTATCATCACTTCAGCATAAATGAATACAGCCAGTACCTGCTTACCCAGCATGGGCCCAGAAAACTGGGCTTCTTCATTTTGGGGAATGAAGCTGTAGCAGGGACATGTACATGGAAATACACACCCAAAGCAGGTATAATACCTTTCCAATCTAGTTAAATTTGACACTGATTCATCAAGCTGAATACAGTATGTGAACATAAGGAAACAGCTGTCATTTATTGTGATTCAATTAAAATGAATTTTCTTTGTATGTCTCTCTGTATGTGAGCATACTTTGCTGTAGCATGTTGTGAGTTTATTTCTGCTGTTTTGAACATCTGTTTAGAAAGTGCCCTTCCAGAGGACCCTGTTCACTGCTGCACTTTTGAAGAAAGAAAAAATAAACTGCCTATCAAACTTCCTATCTTTGTTCCTGAGCTTGAGTTAAACCTTCCTACAGGAATAAGCTGTGTCATGTGTGTAATGGCTGAATTCCTATTTTATAAGCCTTTAAGAGCCTCTGCTTTACTGCCCTCCTTCCTAACAAGGACTACTTCATATGGCCACAGGGAACCTTAGTGTACAGCAGGACAGCACCTGACTACTTTGCACCAGGAAGAAACCCTGAGGTGAGGGAACAAAGTGAAATGCAACCTGTATTTGCTTGCATTTTCTTGGAAACTGGTATAGTTGAGTGGCTGGAAAACAGAAAGCACAATGGAGAAACTGCTGTTCATAATTAAGAGTAACATGTTCTGCCCCAGGAAAGAGGAAGAATAAGATTCCATGTGAGGCTTTTTCCAAAATGGAACTGTGACCAACAATAAGATACATGCTACTTCTTCACCTCAATCCCTGTTACAGAGATTAATTTCTTGGGTGATTCTGTTTAAAAATACTACATACATTTCCTGAACTATAGAAGGTGGTGATTTGATACACCTTTAACCTATTAAAAGTCTGAGGCTTTCACAAGCTATTAAAGTATGTATTTCTGCATTTTATTTGCATTTCTGCTTAACCATGTGGTATCAGTTTCATTTCTCCTTCAGCAAGGAGGTAGCAGTATTCCATTAAGTAGACAAAAATATTTAATGGCTGCCTGCACATTGTTTGCTTTCTTTTGATGTTCCATCTTATGAAAACTATGAAGTTTACTGTAGCACAACAAGAAAGGGCAGCTCTGTATTACTTAGACATTGCCATCACTGACAGCCCCAGTGACAGGGTCATGGAAGCTTGCCACATCTCCTTGTCACTAATTTCTAAGAACAAGCCACGTTTGTGAAGAAAATTGCTGCTACAAGGCTAAAGGAACCACCTGTTTTAGAAAAATAAATACACAGCCATTATTTTTCATTCAAGGGATGGAGCAGGGGAATTCCATGATTAGAAAGAAAGAGCAGTGCTAATCTATTGCTTTCCAGATGCTGCTCTAGTCAGATTCAGCTGTCAGTATTTTGGTAATATCCACTGGACTGTGTTTAGAGCTGTGGTCCAGTAATTGCTCACAAATCTCAGTGTGTCAGAGAATCTGCTTTCTCAAGGTGTTGAAGTTGTTTGAACTTATTCCAGCTGCCAAAATCCACCCATTTTCTAAAAACAGAAATAAGAGGGACTTCACAGAACTCAACTGAATCACCTGCTTCCTCATTTTTCCTGTGCAAGTTCTATGGAAAAGTCAGCTGCGTGACTCTTGCTTGGCAAGAATGACGCTGTATGTTCCTGTGCAATGGCAGCAAAGGCATCAAGGATGAGGCTAAAGATTCATGGGGATATTCTCATGCTGTTGATGAAAATCAGTGAAAGCATCAGCAGAGCTCAGGTGATCTACCTTTGTCCTGAGGCTTCTGCCATGTTATCAGCTAACTAAAATGGGCAGTAGATGAAAGGAAAACATTACAATGACTGATTCAAACCAAGAACATAACTCTTCTCCTACAACATGAAAATCCTAAGCCCCAAAAAAAAAATGTTGTGGTTTTGCTTAGCTGTGATGTTTTAAAGTAATAGCAAAAGCATCTAAGTCTTACAGTACAGAGCTAACTACATTTTTTACCAGATACCTGCTTAGTGGTTTTTCTCCTCTGCCTTTGAAGTGTTCAAATTAACAAGGCAAAAACCTCACAAAAATATTTCGGGTCTTTTGAAATCGTATAGTAACTTCAAAAGCTTCTCTGCAGAGTATTAAAGAAAAAACAGCAGCAGCAATTAAGCCCCACCTTTAGAAAAGAGTGTCCTGCCTTGGGCTGCTCCAGGCTTTGAAGCAGCATTATGCACCAATCCAAGACCCAATGTTCAACAAAACACACTTGTAAAGTCTGTTAAATTCCTGGAAATGTTCTTCTGATACATCTTTTCTTTACATAGATTGAGCTAAGGTAGATATTGTGTTCTTTCCATGTGACCTGCATTTTCACTCAGCCTTGTTTACATTCAAAAATGAGTGCTGGCGCTTGGCAACAGGTGTTAGAAGATACTCTGTACAAGTTATGCTGCTCTTCTGCACCAGAATTACTAAAAGTTCCACAAAGAACTAAAAGAACCACAAGTTCTGACTGCGAGTGCTCCTTCAACAAACCAGAGCAGATAAAAATACAGAAGTGTCTAACATCTGCTCACTCACATCTATGGAAAAATGTTAGGAGCAAAGAGGGCAGATTCTGAAAGTACTATCTGACAAGTCTAGATTAAAATAACTGTCTGGGATTACTGGCATACAGAAAGCACCTGTTCATCTGAAGGGAGAGCTTCAGAGCCAGTGTTCTAATACAACTTTGCCTGGGAAAAAAACCAAGAGGCTGAACTTTGCTGTCATAAAATATACTGGCATTCTAATTCCTCCTGAGACACGCTGGAAACAGCTGAAATTTCTGATCACATTCCAGACTCTGTATTTAAAGAGAGAAATCTTAGACTTGTAATGCTGTTTTCTCTCATGCTACGTGCAAGGCCACAATGCTATATTTAGGTTTACAGACTTAGTGAAGGGAGTTTTGCACTCTACTTCTCTCACTGGTATTCATGGTAAAGTGAAGGCAAAACAGAACTACCTGATCTGTAATATCCTGTCTTATTCACATGGAAAATGCACACAAGAAAGACAGCACCAAGTTAGTATTTTATACAGCATCATGAAAAGTTCGGTTTGGCAATTGCAGGAAAAAATCCTTGAATTTAAAAAAAATTTCAAAATTCCAGTTGTGAACACTGCCCTTTCCAAAAATTGTACAGAGAGAGGTAGAGAACAGAAAGTGCAATAAAAAGACAATTTTTAAAAACCACCTTTGAGGGAAGCAGGAAGGAAACAGCTTGAGAAGCCATTTGCTAGTACTGGGTGCCTCAGTGCAGGGTGTTGGGCTGGGTCCCTTTCAGGCCTACGCTGCTGCAACTGAAAACACTTCTAATTTCAGCTTGCACAAGGGCAAACAAGAACACTCTGGAACACAAGAAGGTGCTTTTCAGACAAACATGTCCTGGCCTTTGCAGTATTTCCTTGAAAAATACCACAAAACAAGTGCCAGCAGCCAGGCTCAGTGTCTGAAGTGCTTGGCTCAAACCACTCTGAACTGGGCATTGCCACTTCTCCATACTGGCTACTGCAGCAATCTCTTTTACCCATTCACACCTCAAGAGGAAAATAATTCCTCCAGAACAGGTAAGTCCTCAGTTCACAGCACTAAACCTGTGTTTTAAACAAGATGTCACAGTGTGTCTCCTCCTACCCGGTTTGAATTTTCAACAAGTGTCTGCTTCTTGTGCGAGCAGATGTAGCAGATGCACAACATTACCCATTTGGAAGTCATCCACATGCCTTCATCATCAAGAGTAAGAGACTCTGAACCTTTCAGAGTGTAAAGATGATCTGCAGCTTTTTATTCACTTGATCCAGCTAAGGCAAGAGGTGAAGTCTCAAAATGGCACCAAATTATGAAGCAGATGTAAGAAACAAGATGACATTGGACTAGAAAGTTAGTTACTAGAAGTAATAGGATTTTATTCCAGAGATACTAGTAACAAGGTAATAGCTTTTTTTTTAAAAAAAACCTACTTGTTAAAACTGGTACTTCAGACTAAATTAAGGATTCTGTGGAGGTTTCAGCAGAAGTATACAGACTTTTATGAGTTTTTTTCTGAAATGAGTAACACAAAATTGCCATAATCCTAGACAATTTTATTCCTTAGTATTACTCTGAGGTATACCAACAAATCTCCCTCTGGGAATGTATCAATACTGCACTAGTCAGCATTGTTTTGCTCAAAATTCACTTATTAAAAAAAGTGTTTCTATTTTGCAGTTTTATAGGAGAAACTATTTCTCCTGCATATTAAATTGTGTGATTTATACGCTCCTGCAAGACGAAAAGTTTAGGAAAAGTTTTGAAAGCACAGTTACTTCCCAACAAACACAAGCATGCCATTGAACATTAAAATGAAGGAGGAAAACGTACCTGAAAGGTTCTAGATCAATGGGAGATTGGGAAGGAACCTGGAAAAGAAAGAAAACCGCTCTATACTCATGTACATACAGGAGATGGGGAGGAAGGGAATGGAGTTCTGGTGGGGTTTGTTGCAAATGTTCAAAAATTTCAGCCCTACAAATTCAGCCTGCAGGACGACAAAAGCAGACTGACAACCTGTCATTCCCTGCCATGGAGAGGAGTGGCCCAGCTGCTTCCAGACGGTGCTGCTGTCCTGCTCTGCCTCCACACTGCACTCATCAGTCTCCAGATGGATGATGCTGCCCCTGATCCAGGCAAAACACACAAGATTTCTTTTGCTGAGCTGGATTTCTGGTAGTAGAGATAACTCTGCCCCAGGCAGAGCCTGGTGACTTGTATGGTCACAGCTTTGCTGACTGCAGTATCTTTAAGGCTTTTATCCATCCCACCCTGGCTGAGTGTTGAAGTACTTGCCATTGGCAGGCCTTACCAAGTGCACACACAGTCGTAATGGGCTTGTTGCACAGACCAAACCGTGAGGTCTCACATAAACCAGCCTTCAAGGCACTGCCATCTCCTCTGCTGCAGGGCCACGGTGCCCAGGGAAGTGCCACAGAGACCAAAGCAAACAGCTCAGCAGCTCCCTTCGACCAGTTAAACCAGGGAGGAATAAACCACTTCCATGAAACACAAAGTAACCGGAAAATAAAACATGGATGTTACCGAAGAAAAGCACTGAAAAGCCATGAAAGACAAAAAGGAGTGAAGAGCAGTTCCTGGGGAGAGAGGGCTGGGGTATCACCTCGAGTTTTGGTGTACTGGCCTCGTTTCTGCAAGGTGTTTTTAACAGAAAGGAAACCACCCACCCGTGGGCCGTCCCACCCAGCACCCCGAGGGAGGGGTCAGTTCTGTGAGCCCCACAGCCCCAGCAAACCTCACTTGAGCTAAAGGCCAGCTGTGTCTGCCCAGGACTCACTGCTGCTTCACACAGGAATCACAAAACGATCACAACACATCGCCAGGAAAAGGAAAAACCAAACACACGTCACGTAACCAAGTATTGCCAACTTCAGCTTTAATAATGGAACCATCACTTTTTTTGCCATTTCAGTAATAACTTTAAGGGGAATAAAAACTTCCCTACAAAAATAAAACTAAGCTTGTTAAAATTATAAATAGTTTAAATGTTTGTATTTAAAGACATATATTTTAATGTTTCCCTGCATTCCCCCTCCCTCATCATTTAGTCATTCTGGTACCATCATATAATGACAAGAAAACAGTTTTGCAACAAAAGCTCTGACAGTTCAATTTGATGCTAAAATTAAAAAAAAAAAAGATAAAACTGACCAGGCATGACCATTTATTTTAAATTAAAGCTGCTGTAACTGCCAGTGTGCAGAACAAAAAAGAAGAAAATTAACTCCACACATGACATCTTACAATAATTAACTGTGGACTAAGACAAAATTAAAATAAAAGTTTATTTTGGTCCCCCACCCCCTTCCCCTTCACCCCAAATCAAGACTCATAGTGCATACAACACTGATTGAGGTTTTTGGCTAAAGTAAATGAAGATGTGCCTACTTAAAAAGACTGATAGTTTAGTTCAAGTAAAACCAAAATTCACATATTTTTATACTCAACTTTAAAACTCAAACAGTGTTTAAATCTGAGCAACAAATGGTTCAATATTGACAGCGATTATGCAATGATTACATAGCTATGGGCAGGATCATAAATTAAGATGTTAACAGAATACCCACCGACAGGCTGCTGCATTCCTAGAAAAACAAATTGTAACAAAACACAAAAGCATTCCCTGAACCATTATAAAGTGTCTCACTTGAGGATAATGTTACTAACTCACACATGCACTACAATGTTACATGTGAAATTAAAAAACAAACAAGATATGCCTTAGATATATTTTATAGTTAGTCCTACTCTTAATTTCTCTTAACTCTTTAAAACATTATGATTGTCTCATAAGCTTGCAAATTCTTTTTACCTAAAAATCTTGCGAAGAGTTTTACAAAGAATCTTACTAAGTAAAGGAAACAAAGGCACAATTACATAAAATTAAGGGGAAGAACAGAAGCATCTTGGAGTTTCACACAGTATCCATTAGATGTCACCAAAGTTTTAACAATTCCTTGGGAATTTAAAACAAACTCATTAAGAACAGAGGGGAAAAAACCCCACCACAACTTCTGCTGCTCTTCAATCCTTAGCTCTCCTCCACTCCCCACCCCCCAGTACATAACTGATTTCCTCTCTGGCATGATAATGACTACAGTATCAGTCACTCGAATCTGCCTCATGCTTCCATGCTTCTATTGCACACCCACTTCTTTGGTTTCTTTTGAACATGCTTTTTTTTTTTTTTTAGATAAATAACTCTGAAAGAACAACAACTATATTTACACTAAAGTAAAAAGTTTTCTTGCTACATTTTCCCTACTTTTAAATCAAGTAAATCAGCAGTCCGCAGAATTTGGTAATCAGTTTTTCAATTAAGAGTTTAAAAACCATAAGGAAAAAAACTTTTGAATTATTAAAAGCAAGAGTTACTAAGCTCAGTCACCAAAACAGACAATAAATGTTAACGTTCTGCTGGGCTGGAAATGTGAATAAGAAATTCTACTTTCTTTGCTGGACTGAGCTTTTAACAAAGAAAGAAGCAGAGGAAGCTATTTCTGTCTTTCAGATACGGTAATTCAAGATTATCCAGCCTAAAAATGGATCACTGGGCCAGAGGAAAGACCTGACTTACAATAAAAATCAAATGCATCTGTAGTTGTAGCTTATGTCTGCACCCTCGCTAGACAGGTATTTCTCACAGAGTTATCTGAGACATGGACCACTTTTCAGAATTCAAGTAAGCAGCTTTTTAGGTTTGCCACACTTTTCAAACCCTGACTATGCCTTTATGGAATCAGCTTCTCCAAAAGGGACCTGTATGTGCAGCTCCATTTCCATTCTTACTTAGCTTTTGCTTCTCGTTCCTTCCCACTATTTCTATTATCTTTATTTCTTTTCCAGTGTGGATTTACACAGTTAAAAACCATAAAACTTATTCACAATATTAAAACATACTATAACTTTAACCGTGTAGAATTAGTATTTCAACTTTCCTCTGTGTAAATACTATTTTAACTTAAAACCTCCTGTCAGCTATTAGAGTTCTTCTCCCCCAACTCTTACCTTCTTTTCAACCTTCTCTTTACTTTCTTCACAAAGACCACTTAAAAGCTTTCCACAATTTCACAGTACAAACCACAGGATCTCATAAGCTTTCCACCTATAACAGTTCTCTCACAAATTATACAGTAACTATTCAAAAACAGAAAGGTAGTGCAAATCAATTTCATCTCTAAGATAGTGCTCTAACTAATTCTCATCCAAATGGCTTTAATAATATTTTTTAACCCATCAATTTGCACATCCTTACTTGTAAAGGTATTATTTCATAGCATCCTAGGAAATTGCTTACAGTTTCACAGCTTGCACCAAGACAACTTGGGCAACTCTCTAGGCACACAGAGGGTTGCAAACTGATGTACAAACATGCAGAATCCCGTACTTATGGGTGCAAGATGCTAAGTGACCTGGCTTATGGAACTAAGTCTACCCTGGCATCACAAACAGTCTTCTGAATGAAGAAAACTACTCTCTGCTGCTCGTTGTACGTTGGGTTTGGCATGCTCTACTGACGTTTGGTAGCGCGCGTTTTCCTGAGTGTCCTTTGGCCCTTTCTAACCAGGTTTCAGCACCCCACGAAGGGCTTCTTCAAGTTTGCCCCTGTAAGCTGCATAGCGGTTCTTCAAGATCTGCAGTTGGTCATTTTCCTCTTTGTCCAGTATGCGCAAGAAGTTCTGCAGTTCAGGAATGCTAAAAGCTTCCCACTGGAAAGACAAAGAACGAGAGCAAAGAATGGATGAGATGAACAGAAAATTCATAAATCTTTTCTATATACAGTATTTCTAAACGAAACCTCAGACACTGTAGACAGTTTCTAACTGAAACAGTATCGGGCATCTTCCTTGCAAATCTTAGGACATCTGAAAATATTTTACTCATTTAAATAGTTTAAATTTTTTCTTCTGCAAGTAAAAACAGGTCAATCTAACCACAAATGAAATGTTTACAAAAGGCACAAAGGAAATTAACAGGGAAAAAAGTCTGCTTCCAAAAAATGATCTGCCCAGTCAGCACAGCTCAAACAGAAGCCCACTCATCCATGAGGTTACGCAAACACTGCCCCAGGAGGGTGTGACATACCATGACTTCTCCAGTTTCATGCTCACGTAGAACAAAACTGAGCATTTCTGTTTTGGGGCCTGCCACCAAGCGCAGGTAGAGAGGATGTTCTCTGTCTGACAGCTTGCAGGTATAAACTGCAGGAGAAGGAAACCACAGTAATTATCATCTTTACCAATAATGATTCAAACACCTGGAATGACTAATGCTAGCTAATGCTACAAAAATTTCAGAAGGATGCATGTGTAGCCAAAATTTACACATTGTTTATCTATCAGTCTGCATATGGGTTTTGAGCAGTGAGTTTTAGGGAGGAGCTGAGCAGGTGACTGATGGTGACAGTGCAACCCTGCATTTTCACAGGAATGAAATGGCCTCCAGTCAACACAGTACATGCAGGGCAGGGGGGAAAATAACCCACAAGAAAAAAATACAACACACAGATCTGTTGCTCTATCTAAGCATTTATGACACTGGAGCTGTGTATCACTGTTCTGATACCTTCTCCACTTAAAATTTCACATGCAAAGTCTAAAAGACAACTCTGCTTGCCTGACAGCCAGAAACACCTAAACTACTGAAACTGCTCTCAATGTCCATGGAAGGCAGGCAGATTTTAAGTGCAAGAACACAACATTGGCAAAATGCACCTTTCCCTGAAAAACCCCGTTTCCATCTTCTGGTATTTCCATCACAACTTACAACAAGCTCCTAACAGCAGCCAGTGCCCAGGGACAGCCACGTGCAGTAACACGTGAGCACAACACGTGCCCTGGTCGTCACCTCGAGGGCCATCTGCCAGTGCCAGTACCTCATGCATCACAGACACCACGGCTTATCTTTTTAAAAACCTGGCCTGTCACTTAATCTCACAACTCTGCAGTGTATCAGCCCAGCTGAAATTTAGGACCTGATAAGGGCATAAAATAAAATAAAATGGACTGCAAAGCACAGGAGATCTGTGTAATGTTTTAGCAGGTGACTTTGTCTTGGATGAATTATCCTGAAATACCCCCAGTCTTTTAGTGTCTTACCATGCTACTTTACATAAGGAAAAAAAGACAAGGTAGGAAGACTGTCACTCCCATTTATCTGACTTCTTCCACCTTGCTTACTTCAAGTATTACTACAGCACAACTCCCTCCCCAAACTCTTCCACTACCAAAGTGGCACAAGCCCAGCTTATACCTTGATCCTCCTTGTGACAGCGTTTATAAAGTGCAAACTTAGCAGGGTTGTCAGCCACAAAGAACTTCTTGAGCAAGGCCTCGATAACTTCCCGAACAGTGTTGGTGCTGCTGATGTGGAGGGTGTTCACGCAGCCGTCCGGCAAGTAAAAAGCAGTTTCCTGATTGCTGGGAGCACACCTCCCCTGGCTCTGGGAGGACTGCACAGTGATGGGTCTGCAGAGTTCCAGCTGCACTTTGATGAAGCCAGTGTAAACCCCGTTCGCGTTCTGCAACGAAGGAAAGGCCCAAACTGTTAAAATCATCAGCAATGGCACAGCAGTGGAGCAGGCACACGACAATGCTCACAGTGAGCACTATTTCAATACATGACATCTCACAGGAAAGGTTTTGTTTTCGTAATTCAGACAGTTATTCTTTCTGGAATACCTTCTGAATATTAATTTTTCTTATTAATAACTACTGAGTATTATTTTTTTCTTAATAATAACTGTTGAATTCTAAGTATATTAGGGCCTCATCAAGCAAAAGGTACAACATACCAGAGGTAAGTTTTCACTTTGGGAGAGGACTATGAAGTGAAAAAGATCACTAACACCCATCTTTAATTTATAGAAATTATCTCCTACGTTTTAGCTGTCTTTGTCAACTTAGTCTGAGGCATTTAGATGATCAAGTCAGGTTGAAAAAAACCTAACCAACTGAAAAAACCCAAAAAACAAAAAACTCACAAGAAAACAAAATAAAAAACCCCAAACAAATAAACCCTCCAAAAACTCAAACAAACAAAAAACCAAAACAAAAAAACACACAAAAAACCCCCAAACAAACAAACAAACAAAAAAAACCAAACAAAAAAAACCCAACTACAACAAAAAAAACCCCAACAAAAAACCCAGGCAAGACCCCAGAATAAATGCCAATCCAATTAACATCTGAAATTGTTTACTTCACTTGATTTAGAAAGTCAAAATTTTTCTAGCTCAGTAAGGTTTGATTTGCTTTGCTATTCTGTCTATCTGGTTTTAGGCATAGTAAGTCCTGATGCACATGCAAACACATAACAAAGATCTTTTTAGTACGTAGTCATACTTACATGGTTTAGGATATAACGGAATTCCAAAATTTCCATATACACCCACAGGAATATGTCATGTATTAGAAAATCTGGCCAGCATAACAACTGAATAACAACTTGCTGAGTAGATAGATGTGAATTTTGTTAGTATGGTCTTGAGTAGACTGAACTGAGTATTAAACCTGGTTCGCAATCCTTGGAAATGAGAAGTCTTATGTATTTCAGTTTGTAATTTCTATGTTTCCTGGGGGAAGAAAGTCTCCTCATGCTGAAAACCTGTATGACTACTCTGAAAGTTAAGTATCCTATAATAAATACTGCATGTTTTAAATTTTATCACTGCTTGAGCATCCTTATCAATGAAATCTGACAAAAATTTATCTGCAGAAACAAGAAAAACATACCTTCATTTTTATCATCTGAGTGTTTTCAGAATTTGTAAGAAAATTCTGACAAATGTACACCTTAGTGTCAGCTGACAGTTCACCTTAAACACATTTCAAATTACATCAGTTTGTTTTTACAACACTTTGTTTTGATCCATGTAAAAGAGCTACGGGATAGAAAGCATTTCAGACATGAGATTTAATTTGCCAATCTAAGGAAAAGTCTCTTAGAAAATCATTTAAACAGAGAGTTTCATATGTAAGATGCTGAGAATAAAACAATTCACAATGCACTACAAAGCTACAACTCAACATTAAAAAACACAGGAATTCTATGCAAAACTTACCAAGGTCATCTTTAATTTATCAGTGACAGATGAATTATAGCTTTGTATCTTCTCTTTAACTTCTTCTTTACTGAGATAAACATGAGGTTCTCTCTCCTTCTGAACATCCTTCAAAAACAAGACATCAGTTTTAAAACACGAAATAAATTATTTTATTATTCTGGAAACAAATATGCTTAGTCCAAATGGTAATTACTCCACAGAGGCTCAACATAACAGTAATTAACTGTGCAGCAACTGTGCAGAAAGGATTAATACATTAAGCAAATGAAACCCAACACTGGGGCTGAAGGGTGATGTTTAATCAACACACCCAAAGACACCTGTGCCCTTTTGTTGCCAACTGTTTTCCTTCAAATATTTTGCAGCAATATGCAAAACAGCTCAGCTCATTTTATAGCTTGATTTTCTCATGTCAGTGCTTTGCCATCCTGTTAAGAACACTTAAAATTTTTGTTAAATATTACTTGGGGCACAAATAGGTATTTCTGAAGAAAAAAGGAGCACATTTGAAAATAGCAGCACATCCTAGCAAGTAACCCCAACAATCCCAGTGCGTGCCAACAACAGGACAGCATCCCTGCATTCCAATGTGACAGCCAGGATGCTACATGCAGGGTCACTGCCTACTGCATAAACCATCAGAAGTAACTCTCCAGATACATCATGTTACACCAATTGCATGGGGTTTTTTTTCCATGGGGAAGGCCCTATTAAGATTTTTCAACTGTTGCTTTTACAAGGTTGCTATGGAATTCACGTGTGGCAGTAAAAGAAGACCCTGGAATTGGATTTTTTCCAAACAAACATTTGTTCCCAATCTGTATTCCCGCAGCAAACCAGTGTTATAAATACACTCCAGTTTCTACCACTAGCACAAATGCCATATATAGTATGAAAGAGTTTCAGCTCTCAGCTTTGATGATTTAAGGCTTCAATTAGAAAAGGAAGAAGCTTTGAAGAACCTCACTGCTTTCAGAGAACACCTGAGCACATTCACCCTACAGACAAACCAAGCCACAGTTCCAGCTGTCCTCACAAACACATTCCAGTGCAGTGTATCCTGAAAAAGAGCTTCCCTGACTGCAGTGGCCTGTTCTGTATCCCACTCTATTGGACAGCACACATCTTTGCAGGCACTTCAGTTTGCCAGACACTACCCCAAAGATGAGCACACATCTGCTGTGGCATTGTAAGGTTCCACTTGCCAGAAAGAACCTGCTGAACTTTTTCTGTCTCCTAATTTAAAATCAAATATTTTTAGCTCTTTTAGGCTTAGTTTTGCTTTTCCTATATGGCATTTCACTAAATGACATGCTGGAGCAGACTTTTTTCCCACAGCTATAAAAAGAAAGGTGTGGTCTGAATGGAGAACTTGAAGCCAGAAACCTTGAATTCTGATCTGGGCTCAGATACTGATTTCCTGCATAATACTGAGAACATACCTTTATTTCAGGATCAGGAAACTGAGGCAAAAAAGGAACACCAGTGAAAGACAACTCTGCCGTTAATTCCTTAAGCACAATTCTAAGATTGTGTAGCATTTTGCACAGTTGCCAGACCCCACCTACTATATTACAAATACCAAATTACTGAACGTTTTCAGAATTCAAGTCTCTATTCTCCCTAGAGAAATGAAGCCTTCTTGCCCTTCTGTTTTCCATCTTCCCTCTGCCCCAAACTGCTCCAAATAATAAAGACATTTTAATTTAAACTGCCCACTTCATCTCCCCAAAGGCTCTTTCAGCTTTATAGTGTTCAATCTGGGGGCAAACAAAACAGGCACTAAGGAAAAAAAGCAGATACTAAAGGGACAGGAAACAGTCTGCAGGCCTCTATCTGACATCTACATGACACGTTTCAAGAACCCAAGCTTTAACTTACAACATTCCCCTTCAGTGTAAGTGCAGACAAACTCCTTCACATGGATACCAGCCAAGACTCATCTCAGAGACAAGCACATTGTGGAATTCTTACCTCTCCAATCTACTAACAATATTGATACTAAAATTCCAATACTGGACACCTCAGCTTAATATTAATTCATTTCTGATTGTTCAAGCAGGTACCTACCCTGCTGGAACTGTCACCGTGATTACTGAAGTTACCCACAACATCTGCTATTATTAAGCAAAAACACTAACTAGGAAAGAGGAAAAAAACTCACCTTTCCTATCTTGAAATATCAACCTTTGTTTAAGAAAAAACAATAAACAATCAAATAACCACTGCACATTAACTTCTGTGCACCTCAAGATTTAATTCCACAAAAATGACTTTTAGTAACTGTAGATGACAAAAAGAACCTATTGCCTTTAATAGCAATGGCACAGGGTAAAGTTCACAAGGCCGACATCTAGGAAATTATCTGTATGCATTATTAAGAAGGAAAAAAAAGGACAAGGAAAAAAACCTTGGTGAATTGGTGGGTATGAATAGACAGCAAGAAACTTTCTCCTATTTTCACATAGGAAAGTTTTCATGCTGCTCTCCCAAAATGACAGAAGTTTGATCTGGTTAGAAAAGACACCATCCCATGAGATCACTCTAATTCTGGGGATTGCCACGGAAGCAGGCATGACACGCAAAATCCAAGCACAGCATCCAAGCCCAGCACCCAAGGCAGCTGATTTCCCTGGTGAAAGGGACAGACTTGCCCTGGTGATGCTCCTGTAGTCAGCCTTCCCAGGTGCAGCTCCACTGCAGAGCTGAGGGCCACAAGGCATCACTGGGGCAAGCTGTCATTCCCTCAAATGAGTTAGACATGATTCCATACTTCAACATACCACAGAAATTTCTGCCTTCTTGCACTAGCACTAAAGGTTGGTCAATTTTGGCAAAGCTTAATTAAACCCACAAAAAACACATTTGTGTGTTCACGCAAAAGTGGGGATTATCTCCTTTTAAAGTGAACATTCTGCCAACAAATGTACCTCTAACTCATTTTCTAAACAACCAAAGCCTGGGCCTTAATTAATTTCAACAATATGTAGTTCATAGCAAATCTCTGAACTGAATACAAAGAGGACTACTGGGATTAAATCAAACAAATGGACCCAAAATCATTCAATAAAAATACAATACATAATAGGCAGAAATACTGTTTACTTCAGTCATCATTTTCCCCTACTCCTCCATCTTTCACTATCACAACCACAGGCAGTGAAAAGTGAAGATGTGTCCCATGAGAGGGAGTAACTCTGGCACTGGAAACCTAAGACCAAGATCTTTGTGAATTAATCTCGTGACACCATCCTGCACCCAAACAAAAAGCTCTGAACACTCCAACTACTCATTCATCAGGGTACAACTTCAACCAAGCAAACAAAAGCTCCTCGCTAGCTACACACCAGGACTTACAGAAAATCACATTGCTGTTACACAAACTGCAGAGACAGTAAATCTCACATGACTGCTGCCAACAGAAAGCCAACAAAGGAACAACTCACTGGGTTTATTATGAGCAAGAAAACCTCAGCCCACCATGATTCACTGGGTCAGCTGCTCTCACTGGGCGTCATTAAGCAGGACACACAGATTTGAGGCACCTGTGTCTTTTAATTTGCCTAATTATACTTAGCCAACATGCAAAGAGAAGCTAACAAGATGTTATACAGGTGGTTTTTTTCCTGTCTTTTCCCCCAAACTCTCCTTGGGCTGAATTGCTCTCAGTATACATTGGCACCTAAATTTTGCCATACAGCTTTGCTAGCCACCTTAGAAGTTAAAATAAGAAAGTTTTCTTTGAGCAGCATACCAAGGTGGGTTGAGGAAGACTTGACAAACTCATTTCCCACAGGAAATAGCAGGTCCTTCATAACAGGACCCACTAAGAGCAAAGCTGTCCCTCTAATTCTGCTTCTGTCTAGCAGATCAAATTCCACCTTGTTATCTCAGCAGGTAAATGTATTACCTTTGAAGACCTTGAGTCATCCAATACAACAGCAGTACTTCATTAATCTCTACCATGCTTTACAGTGTGCCTCTGACATCTTGCTTTTGAAATGGCCACCAAGTGGTTGAAGCCACACCTGCTCAGGGAAAGCAACTGCTCCAAAGGCAGCTGTTTTAAACAAAGGAGCAAGAGCATTTTGGAGATGAGATTGGGCACAGTTTCTCAAAGCCAGTGCATTGCTGAGGCACAAGGGGCGCATGATTCATCCCCAGCTGATTCATCTCTTACTCCCTACAAGACGCCCATCACACACCTCACAACAGTGCAGGGAATTGGGAAACTGCCTTTCTTCAGAAGTCAGCCATGGTGATGAGTTTCCTAACCACAGATCCTTGCATATGTCACAGCAACAGAGTGAAGTATGAGCACAACCAGCAGAGCAGTTCACACCGAGTCTTCTTCCTGCAGCCAAGACTAGATGTTGCCAGGCTTAACAATATCACTTCTGGGCACTAGTGCTCAAAAAATGAACTTTCTCTATAAAACAATGCACAAACATGCTATTTTTTGTAAAAAATAAGTAAAATATATAGAATAGAACCTGAGCTAGATTCTCTCCCATCACTTAACCAAATTATATTCTCAGTAATGTCTGCCACAGCAAAACCCATTTCTCCTCCCAGTACAATTAAATGTTTTCCTCATCAGAGCTCCTGGTCTCCTTCCACTCCCTTATGCGATCTTGCCACTTCCTCAGACCAGCACAGATGGGCAAGCCAAAAACTGGTCTCAAGGACATAATGGAATACATCAGAAGTCATGCAGATTATATATTTGAGTCTAAACCACTGATTTTCTAGTCTGAGCTATTAATTTTTAAGAAAATTTTTCTGTCCTTCACAACACTTACAGTGCATCACTGGCAGCCATTTGTATTAAGGCCATTTCTCAGCTCAACCAAAGCAGCATGTCATTCTCAAGCAGAATTCCTAAGCAACAGCTGCCAGTAAGAGGGAAATGAGGCAAGTGCTTTCATTTTCGGAAGGGGAATAGCTGGTCTTTCATTAGAGCTCATGACGCAATGCCTCCTCACAGTTGAGCTTCCTCACAAGAAAAAGAGCACAAAATGTTTTTTCTTTATTGCCTGCACACCCCATGCTCCTCTCATTTATTGTAGCACAGATGTTTAGAGAAGCACCACTCTCTTTGTAACATTTATGCTGAGTGCAAAGCCCTAGATAAGACTAGTTCAGCATGAATCCTCAAGAAACACAACTAAAAGCGCACAAATTGCAATTAAAGTGAACTGCAAATCAACTTGTGGTCCCAAGAAAGAAGAATCGCATCACATCAGGGGCTTTATGGAAGCCTAAGTCTCACGGTTGCTGCCAAACCCCAGTCCTGCATGCAGTAATAAAACACTAATAAACTCATCAGCTACAGGCTGCTATGGGATGAGGCCGAGAAAAAGTTTCACAAAGAAAAAAAACTCCATAACCATGAAGCCTGCATCCTCAGGATCCCTGCCTTGAGTCAAATGCCTGGCTTCCCCAAACTGCTACTGCAGCCTTCTATATATGGAGAGATACAAGAAGGTCTCTCTCTTCCACCCAACCTGCTATTTTCACAAAACTTCGAGAAATTAGCATCTCTTGAGGAATGAGAAACCAAGCTCCTCTTACTATTTCAGCTTGAAAGACAGAGGAAAATACAATGGTCAAAAGGTTAAACCTATCCCAGGAACATACATAAGGCATTTTTATGAGAAATCTGAAGAACCAAAGACCTAGGGGAACTCAATCAATCTTCTAAGACACATCAGTCCCTATCTCGGCTCTCATGTTTCACATTAATCCCACACATACTGTGACCATGATTCAGTCAGATGAATGAAGATGTCATGATCTTGCTGTAAATTGTGGCCAGAAATAGTTTTTGAAATAAAACACTGAAGGTTTGAAAATGAGAAATGCAGCCTAATCTATGTTTAAAAAATAAAGTCTTGTTTAGTCATAAAAATTACAGCTAGTGCAATCTTACATCACATTTGCATTAAAGAAAGGATTTAAGTAGCAGTGCTATTATATAACAAAAAAAGCCCAACAGAGCACACAGGAAACAAAATAAATGGAATTCTGATCTCAGTTGTTACTCCTACAAGCAAGAACACTCTTCCTACAGCCTGCCAGCACTCTTACAGGAAAGAAAGAAACTGAAACCTTGCAATTAAACTATTCTGAAACAAGCATTGTACTTCTCCTTTATCCTAACTCTCCTGAGAGCACAGCAGCTTTCCCAGTGACAGTAATTTCTCCTTCTATCCTGGGGCAAGCCTGAACTGCAAATATGTGCTCTTCCTTCATCTGAAACCCTGAGAACTCACCAAGCAGGGACACTGGTCACAACCAGTCAGAGACACCAGTAGCCAAAAGGGTGTGAAGACCAACTGGGGGCAGGGTGGCCAAGAAGAAACATTAATCCAAGTATCTCCAAGCATTGACCTTGTCACATAGCTGAATATTGAAATGTTTGCATCCTCCTGAACAAGATGAGGTTGCTCTCTGGGTCAGGGAAAGAGGAATTTTTCTGACAGGATGGATGTGGGCAGAATAATCTCTGTATCTTCCTGTAATACTTTTTGCTTTCTGCAGTCAGGGAGATCCAATTCTCCCAGTGGCACACAGGGCAAGGAAGCAGTCTCTTTTTCAGGAAGACATTTTGTTTTTCTAAGCAGGTTTGGCTGACATGAGTTTGAACAATTATCCTGACATTAAGAGAGAGTTCAAGAACAGCCCACAACATGTCCTCCTGACAGAGCAAGAGAAGTGGCACCCTCCCAGGTCAGGTGTACAGGGCATCCAGCCCGATATTCTGCCTTCAACACAGCAAAACAAAGGCTATTTCAAGCAAGCACGTGAGCCTTTTCTGCAGCCTCTCTGCTGGCATCCACAAGTGTGGAAGCAGGAATTCAGTGGGCACCTCCCTTCCGAGTCTGTTCGGTGTCCATTTATGGGCCTGGTGCCTATGCAGGCACATAAGCCCTTTTTGAACCTGCCAACACTGCCTGTCTCTACACCTCCTGTGGCAGCAAGTTCCACAAATTCATAACTGCAGTGTGAAGAGGTATTGCCATCTGCTTTAAGCTGATCTTCTCTTAAGATAGAAGATAACTTGTTAAAAACATTGAATGCTCTTTAATCCTCATATGGCAAGACCTGGTAAACCCAAGTTTCACCTTTAACTTTTCTATCACCTTTGTGATTTTGTAAACCACAATGACACCCACCCTTTTTTCCCCTCTCCGAAGTGAGGAGCCTTGAACTCCTTAATCTTTCCTAAGGTAGTTGCTCCATCCTCTCAATCATTTTACAGCAGGGTAACTAACCACAAAAATGGGATGTGGGGACCAGACCTGTATCAGAACTTGAGACATAGGTGCACCAAAGCTTAGATGCTCTTTGTTTATAAATCTGTATGCTACAGGTCTACAAAAAATCTTTACTTTTATCCACGATGCAATGTGGTCTCCCTTCCACAGTGGTTACAGAAATCCCCATGCAACACCACAGTTTATAATTTTATCATAATTTTACAAGGTACAGACATTACAGTTAATAAATACTTGTTACTTTCTGACTATTTTCAGTTTTTACCAAGTATCATCACCATGTGGTTTGGCATGCTAATGAAAGCAATGAATGACAAAGTAAAACATTATGGCTCCATCTGCCCCTTCTGATGTAAACACTCAAATGTTTATATGGCGAATATTTTTAAACAGCAGAGGAACAAAACAGAAGTTGTAACTTCCTTTATTCCTTTTAACAAATTATTTGCCTTCAAACAGAAGCAATATAAACACAGTTCATATTCAGGCATTGTGAAAGGAAAGCTAGAAAACTGAATATATTTGTTGGTGACATTAACATTGTTGCTGAAGTTTCATTTAAGTTCACCATGACATCACCTCTGAAAACCCCTAGTTACAAACCCTGTCGTACCCTACATGGTTGTACTTTAACTACTGGCATGCAACCCAGTTTCAAAAAAGCAGTCATCTGTTTAAAGTGAAAACCAACTGTACAAATAATAGCAACTCAGGCTTAGCATTAGATTTTGTCCCTAAAGACACAACAGATTTTACACAGATTTGCACATTTTTCCCTCTCCAGACTATGTCATGTTTTTAAAAAAATATATTACATGATTTAAGTAACATTTAACAGCTGTTTCAGTTTTGTAAATTTCAGTAAAACTAGATGTAAGAAGCATCGCAGACAGTAAATCATTTCCTTCAGGTCTCCTCTTCAGAAAGTGTGAGTTTTAACTGCTGGCTATTTAAGCACATAAGATGTTTAATGAACTGAAATGGATTACCAGCCTCTGTGACCTGTACAACAAAATCAAGCTTTTAAAAGACCTTTAGGAAACAAGCTTATACAGGATATTGTATTGAAAACTACTTAGTGTATCTTGAAAGTTAAGTATGGTCTGAAGCCCAGGGTACTAATACAAGTAGGGGTCAAACAACTAATTAACATTAGGGCTCTGGGTTATTACAGCACAGTATTTGCCTACGACTCGACAATGCAAGAATCCAGCACGTTCCATCAGAAGGTAGGAAGAGGTTGTTTAAAACAGCGACCTCCCAGGTCTTCAAATGCAACTATCTACAATTTACTTTAAGCTGACACTGGAAACCAACCAGCCATTCCTGGGGAAGCAAGCTCCATGCCAGGCCAAGGCATACTTTTCTCCCTGTGCTTACTGCCAGCACTTTCCAGTCTAAAGCAAGCTCAGCTGTGGGCCTTGTTTCAGCAGAAGCTGGGTGATGTGCCAGCTTTTGCCAAGTGTGTCAAACACCATTTTATCTTTTTAGAGCAACATTCCCTTCCTGGATTTGGTAGGGTAGTTCTAAGACTGTGTCACCAAATTACTTTTAAAACCTGTCTGTACCAAGAAAAGACAAGACCTTCATAACCAGGCCAAGCCTTAGGGCTGGTGTTAGACAGAAATGGTGAGCCTGCACATGATCACAACACTTCCACCAACCAAGTAATTTTTGTTTGGATTTGTTCCACTTCAAAGAAAAAACACAAACCTCAAAAATGCACACTAACAATTCTCACCTAAGAAATATCACTCACTGGCTCTTCAGATTTGGAACAACCCTGACAGCTTTCCCTTATCATGGACACTACAGTGAAAAAAGTGTTCAGAAGTATGAACAGTCTTCTCAAAGAAACACCAAGGTTACAGGAAAGATGTACGACTTTGAAGAACACAGAGTTCTTCAAATTCAAAAAGTTACTGTTACTGTCTTTATCATCCTGGTGCTGATCTCACATTTAAAATTTTTCTGAATGGAAAATGCCCCCCTCTATCACACATGCATCTCAAACCCCCACAAAATTAAGGAAGTACAGCTATTTATATTTCAAATGAAGTCTACTTTCTAAAGGCCTCAAAAGCTTGTAACAATATCCTTGGCAGATCTGGAGAATGCTCAAACTTGCAAGCAATTACTGGTACCTTCAGTAATATACACAATCTCTAAGCCAAAATAGCAGAAGTATCTTCTTAATATGTTAAATATTATCACAATAAAACCATCACATGCATTTACAGTCAACTTATATAACTGCTGCTTTATGTATATGTAAAATAAACAGAGCTAAAAACTAACTCTATCCAAAATCTAACAGCTACAATGACTGTGGCTCTACTTTAAAACAAGTTAGGTTTTCATGAAATAAGTCCATAGGAAATATTTTTACATCAGCATGACCTCTTCAATGCAATTTGTGCAATTAAGTCCCTATAGAGCTTACACAGAAATATTAAAAACCACTTTCTTCAAAGAGACATCCAAATTAGGTATTTCACAGTGCAAACAAAAGGACACAGCCTGCAGCCTGGCCTGCATGAAAAACTTTCTCCTTTCATGTTCCAGAAAATTTATATCACTTGGCACATTTCATTAACAATTAAAATTGTAATGACTGTACCCTTTGCTACAGCCTTTTAGTTACCACATTTTATTAAAAATTAGATGGTATCCAAAAGACATTTTTAAACCAGCATACTATAATCATTAGCTTTACCTACTACTGTTTGAATTGATCTGGCAAAAATTCAAGAAAGAAAAATGTATGGGGGTGACCATGTACTACTGTAGTGTAAACTTACATTGACCTTAATGATAGGATTTTACCTCTATTTTGTATCCTCAGCCTTAAGAAGTCAAATGCTGAAAAAAACAGAACCCCTTAGAGAATTATCTCAAGGCTGCAGCAAACAGGAACTTTTCAGTTCTCTCTTCACCTTCCTTCAATTTGACTGGAATTCCAGTTTGAAGTTGTCAAGACTTCAGAGCTCAGATTTGATTGCTGTTCCGGTAAGAAGGAAAAGAAAAGGCTCTGACCACTCTCGGACTTTGCTGCAACTCCCCAGTTTAAGTTATTCCTCTCATCTTGCGGATGAGGGACGCAGCAGAGCATTCATGGCCCAGCTGAGAACAAACTGGTAAAGGCAGTTGGCTGCTGGACCTCAGCCATCCAGCCCCATGCCACCACCCACCAAAGCCCATGTCCTAGTGACCTCAGTATCACACTGGTAAGATGGTACTCAGTCCTCAGATCTCTGCACAGTGAATAAACCAACCTGTTGAGTCAGCAAGATTATGCCTTGAATAAACTCATCAGCATGGTAATGATAACCTGCTTCTCAGGGGTTTCAATCTCTTGTTTTTCTACCACCTGGATTTTATTTATCACACACATATTTAAGGCTACCAAGCAATTCTGTTGCCAGCAAAGTGGGACTGACAAAGGGACAAGTTTCCACATTTTCTAAAAAGAAAGACAAACCATACTATTACCACTGCGAAAACTGAAAACTGCCACCAACTTGTGTTTCAACCCTTTCTGCAAAGATACATTTGTTGCCCAGTTTCAGTATGAATTTGTTTTCCACAATATACACACAAAACACATTAATTTCTTACAAATGAATTCAGGTGCCTCCAATGATGAGACCATTTAAAAGACAGCTGCTTTTAGCCATATGCCTGCTTCTCTGCTAGATGGTACCACTGTCTGAGAAACTGATGTCAGCTGTCACAGTCCTCATCCAGTACCAGAATCACTACCAGCCAGTGGATTGCTTCCACAAACCCAGGAGGCTCCTTCCTTAAATAGGATGAATAAGGTGTTTTCTTAAAGAACAGAATAAACACACTGAAAACAGAAGAACCAGCAAGAGAAAGCCAGGGTTTTGTTTTATTTTTGCACAGGTTAAAAACAGCCCCACAGACAATATAAACAAGCATTAACCAAGTCTGCAGCAGGAGAGAACTACAGTGCAATAAACACCTCATGGCACAAGTCCCAGCTTACCCAAACACTGTGCTAGCCTGGTGCCATGTATCAGCAGACAGTTTACATCACGAACATCTCCAGTGCTCATGTGAGCATGCTGCTCCCTTCTCATCAACTCACAGTTTCTGCATCTGGACAGACCATTCTGTAGTAGTGAATCACTTTAGAATTACAGGACAGTTGTTACACTCAGACATTTTTTTTGTAATAGCATCAACAAAAGAGTAGAGTGATAGCAGTGCTATTCAGATGAATACTGGCAGGACAGAGTGGAGAGACAATAGAGTAGGAGGCCACATCCAGCAGGCGTTCAAGGGAGGTGTGAACAGAAGACTTCAGAACATGGTTAATGAATATCCCACAGGAAAAGCTGGATAAACAAACTCTCCATCTGAGGAAAGGTCAAGAGAACAGCAATTAGGCTGCACTGGAGAACAGGGCCTGCTTGCTTACAACCTGATGCTATGGCCCAACTCCAAACACAGGTTATTTTGCCATGCTGGAGAACGGCCACCAGGAAACCAGACAAGGAGGAAAATGATTACATGCTTTGTTCTTAAGGAGCAAATAGGAGAATGTGTTGATTTTATAACAGAAAGTTCAAAAAGTTGTTCTTTTTTCCTTTCCAAATAACTATTTCCCTGCTTTTATGGGCAGGATGTTACAGCATAAGGAAGCGCTGTTGCTACTCCACCTTTCCTTAAGCCTGACTTCTGCTTCAGGAAATGTAATTATGAAGCACATGAAGGTATGAGATCTGCTAGGGCTGATAGGCATTTCAGGTGGAAGCAAAAGAGTCTAGTAGAATTTTTCATTTAAAAAAAAAAAAAAAAAAAAGCCTTGTTAGAAGTAATAAGGATAATCAGTACCACCACACCCTCTGAGAAAACACTCAGAAGAAAGAACACATTGAAAAGGATGGGTCACCTTACGGGCAAGCATCAGATAAGCTGAAACCAGTACAATCAAAATTTCTTCAAATAAACAATAAATTCTGCAAAGCAAAATCACAACCGCCTTTTAATAAAAGCATCGGAAATATTTTGTTAACATTTCCTGTACTTTAACAGAAAATACTGAGAACTCACGGTTTTAGCCAATAAAATGAAGCATGCAACCAAATATCAACACCATTTTAAAAGGACACCAAAATAAAAGTTAAAAAAAAAAACCAAACCAAAAACCAAACCATCACCCATCTGGGAACAAAGCATTTGCCTCTGTCTTTAAACTTACACTTGTTAAGCTACTAAGTTATACTTCTGTCTTATCTTATTAGAATTTTATAGATCACAGGAGCCATTCTTAACTTACAAATATACACATACATACTTAAAACTGTAAAGTAAAGGAGAGTCTTTTCAAGAGCTGGAAAAATTAAGAATATATCTGGAACCTCTGACACAGACAAAAGCATTAGCCTGTAATCAGACCAGTCAGTTCACATCCACTCTTCCACTGAGCATATATAATGCAGGTCCACTAACAAGACCTCTCTAATTGCCACACGTGAAGGGTCTCAGCTTTTACCTCAATCAAACTGTGTAATTAATTAAAGTACTGGTATTTCTTCTGCTCCAAACGTGTACAGGCAATGTTGCCAGAACACTGAAATTCAGCCAAATTTCTACCGGTATGTCCTTTGCATAATGTGATAGCAAAAACTTTTCAAATCGACAAACGTTGTGGGTTCACATAAAAAGTTATTCTGTAATGCCTGGTTGCAAGGGGTAGGGAATGGGGAGAAGAACACAGAAGTGTTTCCCCTACGCAGCACCACCATATTATAAGACAAGGAGCAGAACTGGAAACTACAGACAAGAGAACAATGCAGAGGGTGTCTAAGAGGCATTAATTTAGCATCCAATCACTTCTGTCCCACGTTATGAATGTTGAAAGTTACAGCTGCATGGTAATAAGCATCACTTTAACACAAAAACTACCTGGTACCCCGAGTATAAGACAGTTCTCTCAAAATGGCAGAGCACAGTCCTTGATTATTAGGACCATTCATTAGAAAACCCTAATGAAAAAGCAGGATTCTTCATTTATTAATTAGTAAAAATTAACAAAAATCAAAGTAGTTACTTACATAGGCTAAAGTGACACACACTGATGCCAACATATGCACATATGCAGGAATGGTAACTTTCCAGAAAAAATGGCATGGCAACATCAAAGTGTAGAAACATGAGGAACAAAGAACAAAGGGAGCTTACTACATGCTTTTAACAAAATAGTTTTTATGATGCAAAGTGGGAAGAAGCTAGCTACATCTTTCCAGCATTTCAGAAAAAGAGCACAGGCAATCTAAACAAGCAAACTACAAAGGAGGTATGTGATCCTAAGAAAAGATAAAGCTGTGGGGTATACAACTTGAGGTGCCACCACACCTTCCAGTTTTGCTTCAGTGAAGGTGCATTTTGTTTGCAGTTTCTCAGTCTCGTACATCTAACTAATTTACATTATTGGAAAATTAACAAGACTCTCAAACATCTTATAGGTTTAACCAGATTAGGAAATCCCACACTTATAGTGAGTCAGGAGAGAAGTCTAGTTGTACCCTGAGGAAAGAGTGATCAAAACCAGCAACATCTTGATGTTACTGGTAACATAAGGAGAAAATGCTCCCCGGTTTCTGTACTTCTAAGCAGTTTCACATGGCCACATAATTATTTTAGAAATGAAGCACACCTGCTTCCAGCCACCGTCCCACATAGATACGTGGCAGTAACCCAGCGTATACACAGGCTAGCCAAAAAGCCTGCTCTGGGCTGAGGCTTTCCAAAGCACCATGTGCATCTGACAGGAGGGCAGACACTGTGCAGACTGCACTGTGTCCTCCTGCCGCCACCAGTGTTCCAACTCCATGCTCCAAGACATAAAGGACAAAGCTGGGTAGGAAATAATCTATTCTTTCCAACAGAACTAACCTCTCTGCCCCTCCTCTCCTGCTTGGCACACCTCAGGAGACCACCAGCCACCACTACCTGTTTTTCCTGCCTACCAGAACACCTGTACCCAACCTGATCTCAAAATGCTTTGAAGGGAATTCATGTGCATGTAAATTGGCATATGACCAGGGGGTCATGTCTTTGTTTTAGGCTAGCTCAGGTGCTGTCAGTGAAACATGTAACAGAGTACGTTTCACTGCAGAAGTAGATTCTTTTATAAATTAATAATAGATGCTAGGTAGATGACCAACTGACTGCTACAGCTGGTGGATGGAGAGAGGCACAGGAATGCCAGCCCTTTGCAGTGACTTGCCCATTAACTGGGAGCATCAGACACGCTCCTGTGTATTAGGACTGGTAATAACTACACTCCTACTCCCTCTGGGATCTCTTTGCAAACTACTACTGGTTAAGAGAATAATTTGCCAGCACAACTGTACATTCCTAGGAATATTCTGCAAATCAGTTGTAAACAGTAGGCTTAGCAAAACTTTGCTAAACATTACACAGAACAGGCAAACATTATCCCTGCACCCATAACCTCAGCACTCTTGTGTTCCAGTTTACACCAAGTACCATACATCTATTTAATGGGATGTTTTGAAATACCAAGTTATCAGGAATGCTGGCACTAGAATACTGATTCTCACAATAACTTTTCTAACATTACAAATCTGGATCTGACTGCTCCAGTTCACAGACTACTCCCACTGAAAGGGCTACTGCCACCCTCCACCGCAACAGCTGTTTGCAGAACATGATCTTAGTTTCTGTCCAAGCCCTTGCTGATATTTGCTGTCTTGACTCAAGCTGTTTAAGTGACTGCATAGTTTTGAAGTAAAAAAGCACTGAACAAATCCAGTTGAACAAGATTAAAAACTAAGGATTAACAGAAGAAAGAGCAGGCAAAGGAGCACAGCAATGCTTATTTCGATTTATAAATAACAGAACGCCAACACTCCCCTATCCAGACTGACTCAGAAACCCCCAGTATCCAGCTTGTTTATTAGAAACTAGAGACATCAAAATGCTGCCAAGGGACACCTGGCCCCTTAAGAGGCCTCTAATTTACTGTCTCTGCAGCTGGATAATGGGGAAAGTCTGTATTTTTCACTCCAGCACACAAACCAGGAATGAAGAGCCAGTTCTGATTTTGCCATGAATACATGTGTAGTTTTAAGATGAGGTTTAATCTGTGAGTTTTTAATTGTGTGTCCTTTGGAAGTGAAGTACTGAGCAAGTGTAGGCTATAAGCTTTACTATGAACTTGAACACAACCACTAAGTAATGGGTTTAAGTATATTTCATTGAAAATAAAGCTAGGGAAAGGGACTAAAAATACTTTCAGAAGATAAATATGGCAAACACCCAAGTGTCAAATTTGCAACAATAATTTGCAAACAGATTACTTTAAAAGAACACAAACCATTACCTCTGTGGGTACACAAGCACGTATTGACTGAAATGGCACAGACGGCAATAGCCATTTTTTAATTGATCACAACTGCAACAAATGTCAAAAAGGTTGAGCCAAGGTTCACAACATTACGTATCAAGAAGACATTTTTCCCCTCTCTCAAAACTCCAGCCAAACAGCTCCACTGGAACAGAGGGAGAAGCTGCAGGGAAATGGGTTTGTCCATGACAGAAATTCCTCTGAGTGTCCCTGGCGCAGCTGCAACTGCAAAGGAAAGCTGTGGAGTCCATGAGGATGACAGGGAACCAGTAGGGAAAGCTAGCACAGGCACAGTAGGTCAGGACCATGTGCTGAAAGAGATGCCTTTAGCTCTGTTTCAGAATTGTTGCTCAATTCAAGGTCCACCTATTCTTTAAATAAATGCTTTAAATAAATGCAATGAGCAGCATTGTTAGACTTATTCTCATCCACAACTCAACAGAACTATAGTACAAACTAATTCATTTATGGATCACCATCAGTGTATTATTCTCCACACTACACATAGCACTATTTTCCTCACACACTTGCAAACACAAGCTTTTTTAGGTGTTCTGTGCAATACTTCCATCCAGCAGCTGTAACTGTGAGGCTGGGTCTGTAAGATCCCTTGCTGCAGAAACTGGAAGAAGCCCAGCAAAGAAGGAAGGAACAGCGAGAGGAACTCTCAAGTGAATTTGGCTTGGCAGGAACAGGTTCTACCCCTGCCCTGAAAAGGAGTTTAAAGCACAAAAATATCCACAGATGATCACTAACGGCAGGTTCTCTCCTTTTAGGGGAGCTGACTTGAGACCTGAGAATTATTAGGATTTGCTGAGTCATGAACATTCACATCTGCAAGCAAAGCAAGCACAAGCCAGACAAGTTCTCTGCAGTGTGAGATACATGCAGAAGTCTGTCACAGCTGCAGATCTAGCCAGATCAGCAGCAGAGGACAATTCTTACTACACAGAGGAGGGAGCAAAGTGGGGGAAGTGGGGGACAGGACAGGACACAAAACACTGATCTGATCAAAACATCTGAACAGTTTAATTCCCACGCCAGGTGATGCAGTAAGACAGAGAAGCCAATTCCATCAGATAAACACAAGTGCCATACATGAGAAATCCTAGCACATCCAAGATGCCTGCACACAGCTGGCAGATATGTCAGAGGTTTAGCTGGATGCCTGCAACCCATCAAGTGGCAACAGGAGATTGGGCAGGACACACATCCAGCAGTAGCCAAGACAACATTAGATACCTCTGGTTTAAGAAGTCCTGAGTCCCAACCCACAGGCTGACTTGGTGGTGAGCTGAATGGCTCCTAGCTGTGCTGCCAACATCAGTGAAACACACCTCCATATGAGCGTTCAGCCCAGAGCCAAATCCTACTCCAGTCACATCCACAAGAGACAGACTTCAAAAACACAGAAAGACAGAATGGTCTTTGCAAGTGGATCTGTGGAATTACATGTCACAGCACTCTGGGCATGCTGCAAGTCTACATGGGTGAAAAAGCAACCAGATAACTCCCAGAAAAAAGGCCTCCCAGCCTATAAATCAAAGAGGCTAGAAGAGTGTTCTGTCAGGACATCACTGCATAATTGCCCTGTTTCTCTTGCTCTTCCCCAGCACGTATCATTAGTAATTGCCAGACACTGCTCTAAGACAGATCTGGCTTTTGACTTCATATGGGTATCCACATATTTCTTATGTTTCAGCTTCCATAATAAATGGGCATATCATCAGCAATGTGCAAGAGAGAAACAGCAGGTTCCAAAGTGAGGCTGGCCAACCAAGATGACTGTCAGATGAGGCATGCACAGAGCCCGAGGTGAAGCAGCTAGGGATCACCCAATTCAACCACAACACAAAACACACTTTGACTTAAAGCCAGAAACATGAGCAGTGGTGTATTTGCAGAAAGGAAGAAGCTGTTGTTAATATGTTATTATTGGAAGGCACATTCACAAACATTTGTGAAATATCATAGGAAAAAAAAATCCTGCTGAAATGATTAATTCTTCTTTTAAAACAGCTTTGAGTATCATGCAGGGAATTTATGGCTTTATGCCACATACTCTACAATAAGGAGAAGGGGAAAGACTCATCAAGATTAGCAGCATATATTCTGTGTGCTGGATGAGGCAAAGAGTCTGTGGGAGGGATGCTGGCAAGATAATGCAATTAAAAGTTGTAGCTGAACCCAGAGAGACAAGGAGGAATAGTAACGATGGCTTTTCCAAACTTAGCTATCAAGTGTTTTTAAAAATAAACACAAAACCACTTTAATGTAGTCATTTACAAAATAATTATTTTATTACCTAGACAGCACAATACAGAATTGGAGTACCACAGAGCTAGGATTCACTAAGTATCTATGAAGACTATGACAAGACTTTACACTTAAGGACAGTGAGATGTTTTCAGATTAAACAGTTGCAGTTAACTTTACAATATTAAGCCTTGGCATGCATATATATATATGTACACACACACACTCATACCTCAACAAGAATTCTGTTAAACAACTATTTATTTTTATAAGTTTTATGATAAACTAAAAGAGGTGCAAGTTGAACTTGAATGGAAAAATAAGCTCATGAACAGATAAAACACTGCAAAAAGGAATCATGTTTTCTCACTCTTTTATTAAAATAGCAGCATAGGTAACACTTAAAAAGACTTTTTTCAAGAGCTCCTCTCTTGGGGGAAGAATTAATTTAGGTACTTTTGGATTTGGTTTGGTTTTTTTTGGTACAAGTGGTCTTTGAAACATTTTCTTGCTTTAGATGTTTTAGTTATCACTTACATTGCTGCTTCTGATTGAAGGACAAAGACAGCAATTGTTTTCTCCTTGTTACAAATGCTCTCTGTTCTATCTCAGCACCATGTTAGTGCATTGTCCAGGCACCTGACAAGATGGGAGCTACCTCAAGTTTAGCAAGACCACAGCACTCCTCTCTCACTTGCTCAAGTCACAGCTTTCAAGCACCAGTCTTGAATCTGAAGTCCGTGTTTTAGTATTAAAAACACCCTCAGCTTATTTCAGAGCTCCATTTGAAGGCCACAAGTTTTCTGCTGCCCTGGAGAAAATATGGTCAGCCCACCACACATACAGAAGACACTGCAGACAGTAGCTGTTCCAGGGTCTCTACTGAGGGGAAAAAAAACCTGCCAAAGAAACTTCCACTCCCTCAAAGAAAGCCTGGCATTCCAAATAGCAGGCCAAGCTTTAGAAAACACCGCTCCTGTTTCAACCCACAAGACAGGTATCAAATTGTTACAGCTGGCTTTCATTTTGACAGGTCAAGAGTGATCTGCAAATCCTACATACTTAAGGCACCTGAGAGCTAATCTGTCTGTCTAGCGCAAAACAAAAAGCAGGAATTACCCACTCTGTTTACAACCTTTGAGGACAGAGATTCATATTTTGTAATAACTGCCTTTCAATTGCAGCAAGCATTAACAGCCTGCTATAAAAGACAATATTTAAAAACAAACAAACAAACACTACAAAAAAGGGCACCTGAATATAGGCAGACAAAGAAATAAGGAGAAATGAGAAGCACATAATATAGATGGCCTAATCTAAGTAGGGATACCATGTAAAGAATAACTGAAAGAAAAATCAGTTGAACTATCACCCATCTTGCTGCTAAGGGTATTAAATAAAACTGAAATAAAATAAAAACAAAACAAAACAAAAAAAACCAAAACAAACAAACAACAAAACAAAAAAAAACAAACAAAAAAAAAAACCAAAAAAACCCCAAAAAACCAACAAACCACCAAAAGAAAAAAAAAAGAAAAAAAAACACACTTGACCAACAACAACAAAACCACTTAAAAGGATAATAAAGAAAAGTGTGAGCAGATAGGGTATCTGGCCAAGACCACGTTCACATTTCAGGGGGTAATCAGATACAGCGTGGAAGCCAATGTAACAGGATGCCCTCCCTGAGCAAATGAAAAATTATCAGCTGGGAACTAACAGAACAGCTTCTGAGTTCGTGGGCACTGGGGCGATCAAACCCAGCATGCCAGGCAACCCTTCAGAAAATATGGTATATATTAAAAAAACACAGAGACACTGTAAAACCCCACTTGTACACTTGTTTACATTTCCCTAATCTGAGTAATAGGCAGACTGGCACTGACAGAGGCCAAAGAGCTAAGTCTGCCACCACAGAAAAAGGAAACTCAAGGTCTTACAGTGTTTTCTGCAGCTGCCTTCCCTTGTTCATTTTCACACCTTTTCCAAAAACTTGCACTGAGAAGGGATGGGAGGGGGTGGTGGGATAGCTGTTTGAAAGTCATGTTTGACTAAAAGTCCACCTCAAAGAATCCCACCACCATCTGTTGCCATTTATAGCAGGAGTGTATTTTAAACCTCTCAATCCCCTGAGGCAATGCTGCTCCTCACATTGGCCTCTATTGAACAATTCAGAGAATTCTGCCCTGAGTAGCACCAACACACAGCTACATCCCGGGGAATTAGAAGATAAAGACAAGCATCTTCTATTTTAACTAAAATATCTACTTTATCAGCAAGTTTCTCTCAATACTGTAAATTCTGCTACTGCCCTGATGTTACAGCTTTCTCTCAGAAAACCCTTGGGCAGAGGCATGTATGGACAGATAATGGAACATAAACTTTTTGTGAAGAGCAGGCTACACATAAGGATAGGGCTGCTGCAAGCAGCTGCCAGCAGATCAGAAGCAGATCTGCCAGCTGACCAATATATACTACCCGGTGTCAGGGTAAACTGAGAAACCACCCCAGTGAGGGCAGCCTCAGAAAGAAAAGGATGAGGAATTCAGAACACCCCTCCACTCCCACGGCAGGAAGGGAGTAGAAGTCTCTTTGACAGCCTCCCTGCATGGAAGACTCCTCATGCCCCATCTTGTTTTTACCAGCAGACCTCTGAAGGACAGCTCACAGCCACCCAGAGAGCACTGGCTTAGCGGCCACCTGCTCCGAGCACATCTGCGAAGGCCGAGTGTGGGTGTCAGCCTGTGATGTGGCTGCACTGACACAGGGGGTGCAGGCTCCTGCAGATTCATCTGGCTGAAAAAAACACAGTCACCTCCTACACAGAGCTTCTGAAAGGCACAGACTTGATGAATGCAAATTGGCTGGTTGTACTAAACTACACTGGGTCAGGAAGAAAGTGCAGATGATCATCTGACCTATCCCACAGGGATCAAAACAAACACTGGCATTTGGGGAAGGAAGCAGCTACAGAGAGTAAATATTGAGGGCTACAAGTACCTGCATGGAGAGCAGGTTAGTAGCTGTGGTATCTGACAAAGGAAAGAAATGGCTCTAGGAGGTACCAGAGATCAAAGAAAAGTAAGTAGTAGTGCAGGGAGGAGATTAAAGGCTCAAGCTGCAGACACTCAGCCAACCCAGGCTGAGTCAGTGTAACAGGATGGAAAAGACATGGTCATGAGTACCATGGAGGAAAAGGGAATCCTGCTGCACCCAGGAGATGTGCAAACAGAAGTCCTCACAAGGAGCAAAAAAAGCTAAAGTAAGGTTGGGGAAGAGGAACCAAAAACAGATGCAGGCCACTAGTGGAAGGCAAACACAGTCACTGTTCCTACATCATGAGCACTTCCCTGCGCTACAAATGCCTCGGAACCAGGGTGCTCTTTGGACATGGCCATGGTTCACCATGACAAACAAAACTGTTTTCTAGTAAAGTCACACCACCACAGCCTCCATGCCTAGGGAGGAAACACTTTGGAGAAGCAGTTGGGAAGCCATTTATATTGTATCCCAGTAGAAATGTCCAATGTTCCAGGACTAGACACTTCTCCTCAGTTCCAGTTAAGGATTTGCTTTAGAAGGCCAGGAAACAGACTGCTACACTTCTGACTTCCAGCTCTCCAGAAGTCAATACCATGCCCAGGAAGGCTCAGCCTTAGTTTACAGTTTACCCTGCATCTGGTTAAGGACAAGAAATATGATTTGATCTCCCTGCAGCAGGTACTGTCTTCCTGCCTTTCCTGAGCCAGTCTCAGAGATGAAGGTAAGCTATAGCAGTCTGGCCTGCACAAACATTGCTTCAACTTCCTCCTTTCCCTAAAGATATTACTCACGCTACATAGCAAGCAAAAAAGGAAATGAAGATAAAGAGCCAACTGCAATTAGTCAGCAGACTTGTGACTTAAGTAGTACAGCTTCCTTGGTCATACAACAGAGTAAATAAGAAAAAAGCAGTGGAGGCAGTAGTTTGGAGATCTAGAGGTAGCAAAAAGAGGAGCTATGTTGGTTGTTGCTAACTAATAATTGAGATCAGTCTGTCTCTACTCACTGTGAAAGCTAAGGAAAAAGGAAGCAGCATTTCACTTTTCAACAGTTCAAAAAGCTAGAGATTTAAAATGCATGTTAAAAAGGAAAAGGAAAGACAGCTCTTTTCCTACAGAGGTGCACTTTAATTCACCAAATGTCTTTATGTATCCGAGGGCAGCCATCACTGCACCCACTGCATGTCTCAAAGCAAGCTGCTGGGTGCCACTGACTAACTTCAAATTAAAGCTGAAGCAAAAGGCAAGGGTGCTCCTATTGTTACATGCAAAGCAAGCTTCTAGGAAAGCACTGCTGTCAAAAAAAAACGGGTTTTTTTTCTGTAAAAGTACCTGTCATAACAGTTAAGCCATTTTAGGAAGTGTTCATAAAAGAGAAAGCTAAATGTAGTGCTAAATTTGAGGCTTACAGACCCCGAGTCTTTTTTCCAAATTACTTTTCATTTCAATATCACATTTAACAGGTCAGGAGATTGAAAGGCTTTTCCAAACTTCAAGACTTTGAAGTCTGATTTTCACAGGTGTCAAGTGCTTGAAGTTGTCATCAACTACTCTGAAGGTGTAGGGAAAAGAGCTGTCCGTTGCACTGAAGAAAAAATCCTTTCTTTCTTTCCGTATCAAACCTGTAACAACAAAACTTATTTGCACAGTAAAGTTAAAAAGAACTATGAATTTAAAACTTAATGTTTAGTCTTGTCTTTACATTTAATACCATGGTATGCCTGCAATAACACAGAAAACAAAACAACCCTCATCACTTGCTGCAAGCTTGATATTACTGCATATTTGGTCTTTCTCAAAAGGCATTTAAAGCCACCTTTGGCAGACAGATTCAGTATGTTTACAAATTACTTCTGAATAGAGCAGATTACCTGCCTAAGTATTTTCTAAGTACTAAGCAATAAATAATTAGACTTCAGCAAAAATTAGCTTCCATTTGCAGCAGCAAAAGTGAAATATGAATATGTGGAAAAAGATTACATGGTAGTTTCACCTCAATTTTTTTTTGCTTTAAAATAAGAGATGAATTTTTCTGCCATTTTTGACATGTTATCTATTGCCAATTTAACAAAGCTGAAAGAAGAGTCCTCTAACCAAGAGAAAAGATGGAGAGCGCTTACAAGAGTTGTTTATGAGATGAAAAATGCTTCAAAGAACCTATTATGCACTATAATATCAGTTCAGACTAACAATGAAAGATACTTCTGGAAAAAGACATTCATTAGATCTCTCCAAAAGACAGATAACATCTTCAGACTTGGAGCCTGTGCATCCAATTTTAGATTTCCCAAAAGCAAGTAATTTAGAATTGTAGCTACCATGTATTTTCTTAATGCTCAAGACTTATGAGTAGGTGGCACTGCATGGTGTCACTTTAAATCACCATTAAAGAAAGGCATTTATTTAAAAAACCTAACATTGTCTAGTCAATCATCTGCTGTGGGGAGCTGGGGAAATAACGAGAAGAGAGGCAAGCGCAAGCAGTGAAAGGTATGATGCAGAAAACTCCCAAACAAGTTCTCTGTGTTCTGACATGGCTAGTACCAAGCTACTGCCTACAAACGCTGTTCAACTTCAAGCAGTTCCTCCTGAAACACCAAGGCACCCCTGCAGAACACGTCACTGCCAAAAGCTACAGTGCAGGACCCAGTCCTTACATTGCAAAACTCTCCACACCCCAGTCAGCCTTCTCACATCCCAGGCATCTTGACTGGCAAGCTTAAAGCTCCGAAGAGAGATAGATTATTTTTTGCTGGCACAGGTACTCAAACAGCCCCACTCCCTTTTTTCCTAGATGAGTCATGGTACTGGAGTTCCCTGATCTCACACACTACAGCACCACCAAAGGCTGTATCAGCTTAAGCAAGGGATAAGATGGAACCAATGTCACACTGGGCAACACAGCCATCAATTCATGTCACACAAGAGTCCTAACAGCTTTCATTTGCTCTAGGGGAGCAAACACTACAGTGTTATCACCCAGACTTGGTCAAACATGAGTGTTAGGTTTTCCTAGGTGTGACACAACCCAGCAACTTGCTGCTCTCAAGGACAAATGGAGTATTTCACTTCCCTACATCTGTGGGGTCTCACCTCCTTCCCTGGCTCACAGCATTTCATCAAACCCTTGGTCAGTGAAAGTCAGCTCATTAATATGTCAGGAAACTAACTCTAAAAGAAAAACTAAGCTAGCAAAACAAGGTGCATGCAGTACAGGAGGCAATACACAGAGTACCTTAAGACTTGTCTCCAGCAACTTCAACCTGCTCCACTCAGTCAACAACTTCCTGACCCACTCACACCACGTGTGCCAAATGCAAAATTAACAAGTATTCTAGGGCTTGGGTTGGTTCCTTCTTAAATGCAAGAAATTAAAGGCATTTCTATGCAAACCTGCCCTGGTCTTTGCTGAATTCTTTTACATTGCTTTACCCTTAGAAGACTCTTCCCTTCCCCCCGGAGAAGTGTTCAAAATGCTCCCTGAGTAAACTCAATATGTATAGGCAAAAACTCAATACGTACAATTTCAAATCTAAGGCTCTCAACTCATCAGGTCTAGAAGAAATCCAGACTTCAGGAGTACTAACATGGGTTTTGAAAGAAGATCTTTTCACCACCAATGAAGCAATTTGAGGAAGTACATCAAATTAACCACACATGCAAATTTTTTCCTTCCTATTCTAATTGTATTCTTCATTTTGGGGAGACTGAAGGCCTTAGAAGAACAGATCTAGTATGAAAGTAAGACTGCAGATGCTTGCCTCAGGAAAACAGCCCAAGAGTCCAAACAGTAATGTAAGAGTACATCGACTGCAACTGTCACTGTGCATGGACAACTCTTGTCCAGAATTATAAGCATAAAACTGTAGAAAAACTTATAATATTGATGCCAGAGCCATCAGGCACACCTAAGCAGACAAGTGACAGCCAGCCTTAGAAATTCACCTTTAAACTTGGAAAGCCCCCCCACCCCCAGCTGAATTTTTTCACTGGGAGCTAATGGACAACCTCACAAGTTACCTCAGTGCCAGAGCAGAGCCAAGGCTGTGTGGGTATGCCCTCTCTAGACTGTAATACAGTATGTTATACTTCAGTCAGATGATGCATTTCCTCTGCACCCTGAATGAACTGTCAGCTCTAAAGCAAGGGACAGCTGTGAGGTTTAATAGATAAAGCACTATTCAAATTTTGACTTAGGGCCTGTAGTGAAGAGAATTAGTATGGGAAAATGCTGCTTGAAATGACGCAAACCACCATGTGCCCTTTATGATATTACAGGGTCATTGAAATAAGTTTCATGCATGCCAGAATTTTCACACACTCACGTAGAAAAATGTACATTTAATTAACTTAAATGTGAATCTCTTCTATCCAGTAATTGACTATTAACAATAAAAACAACGGCTACTGGAAACAAATAATGGGCAAAGTTTATCCAGAAACTATTTTAAAATTACAGAACCGCAAATGTCACACTGTCCTTCTCTAGGTATCACTTCCGCATTAAGAAGAAGTGTTTCCTTTATTAATATTTCTAATCAGTCTTAATGTTTAAAATGTTTCCTACTGTGCTTCTTTATTTCCTTATAAATCATCGCTTATAATCCACCCTGCAGAATGAACCATCTTTCTTCAAAGTATCAAAGTCGTGTCATGCAGTTACTGAGACGGGGCAAGGAAGCAAGACATCCTAAGTAGGAAAGGAAGCATCTCTACAAAAGGCAGACATGCAAGAGATACCAAAATTTAGCCAGATTACAAACTTGAATATTATTTTATTTAAAACTAATTTCCTGCTTTAAGGTGTTTTTACTGACACTACAAATACTCAAGCTTTCCTCGACAGCCCATCAGTTTCCTGACATCCCAGAGTACAATAAAGAGTAAGGTAAGAATTTAACATGCTTCCAATCAACTTGCTGCTAGGGAAAGAGTGATTTGCGTGTTCCAGCTAAGACATGTAATCAACTGCTTACAATAATGAAGAGCTCCAAAGGAATCCCATTTTCCAAAGATGGGAGTGGTAAAAGCAGCAAAGAGATTAAGAACACAGCATCCTCTGTTCTGATGTATAGCACCTATCATATATGACTAAATCCTATGTCCTACATGAACTGCAAATCAAAACATTTTTTCCCTGTCAAAATACAAAAGACTGTATCCAATGGAAGGGTATTTTATTCAGAAACCAGGAAGTTCTCAACCCTGTCCCTCTTATATCAACTGTTGGTTAAGGGGGGAAAAAAAAAAAACAAGCAAACTTATTCAGGTCAGAGAACTGCAAAGACCAAAATGTGCCATTTCCTTTGCTTAATTCTAAAAAACACAGCTATGATTAGTATGAAGATATATTTGATCTGGTTTTCCTAATAAAAGATTTTCCAGTGTTTGCCTCATCTGGAGGGAACTAGACTGATGTGAGAGCCCTTCAGTCTCTGCCATACAACACGAAGAGACACTAGAAGCAGATTTTTCACACAAAGGTATCTTGAGTTGTTTACAGTACTGGAGCTTGCTGTTGAGGGGGTCACTTCTCAGGCCTTCCTGAGCTGGAGAAGAAATGAGCGGGTCCTGATGGAGAGTTTTTAATCCAGAGTTTTTATTTTGGTGGCACAGCCTCTGAATCTTGCAACAACTCCAATGAACTCTCCAACCCAACTCTCCAACAGAACCCCGACCACGTGGTCTGCTCGCCCTTTTACCTGGGCAGAGGCGCAGGGGAGGGAACCCAGGGAGCACCAACCAGGTACAGGGGGAGGGGGTCTCAGGTGAGAGAGACACCTGGGTGGGCCAATGGCCCCCCAGGTTCTGGAGAACATCCTTTGAACCTGCCAATCACTCGACACTTTCCTTGGAATTTCTGGTTTGATAGACAGTGCCCAGCAGGGGTCAAAGGTGGGGAAAAGGAGAGGTGATTGACAACCCACCTGGGGAAGGAAATGTCAGGGAGAAACCAAGGGAACTGAGGCAAGCCATGACATCACACCGCAACACAGTATCAATGACAGATTTAAGCAATTCCAGAAAATCAGTTTTGCAGAAATAAGACATATCACTTCTAAAAATCATTCCTAAATCCCACTCATCATTGGAAATAATTTCCAATAAATATCTTCAAAAGGTGAGAGTCGGGATGGACCACACGGGGATTTTCAAGTAAACCAAGGGAAAACAAAGTATGAAATGCAAAGCCAGATGCCTGCTTTAAAAGAAAACCAAATCCTTTGAGGTTTATAAATGCATTAAAGATTCATCTGCCCATTTTCATCTGTGTCTCATGGTAAGAATGGTTAGGGAAAAGCACACCAGAATCCTGCCAGAATGCAGAACAGGCCTGCTGCATGGCTACCTCAGGAGCTTCCCAGCTATAAAAGCTCTTTGAAGAAGTCCTGCAGCACTTTTTTCCAGAAGAGGAAGCACTGAGAGACGCAACGGGGAGATGGGAAGGATGCTCGAGTATCCGCAACTCCAAAGGGAAAGGGGATAATGGGATAACCTCTCTAGTGCAACAAATATACAAAAGTGCAGGTAATACCAAGGTAATACCAAGCCTCCTTCACTGGGAGCATTCACAGTTCTCCACTGTTTTGAGACAAAAGCAGACTGCCTTCTCTAACTTAGCAGCCCCTGGGCTGTCTCGGGCATGAACTGAACTATGCCAAACAGCCTGTAAGAGGGTAAGCACACTAAAGATGCTGACTCTTCTCTAAATAAATACATAGAACTGACAACACAGCCACAGCAGCAGAGGACACAACCCATTTCCCTTCCCTACACTGAGCACTCACAGAGGGAGAGTGCCAGAGGGAGAGCCAGGACAGCAATGTGGAACAAAGCTCCTGCTATACTCCCTGCCATAAAGAGTCCAGGCTGCTACAGGCCATACAAACACATTGTTATTTATCCAACTTTTCAAAACTTCCCAGTCCTCCTTTGTTCTAAAAAAGCAAGGCTGTTCTAAAAACATTTTCTGATTCAAATGACCCAAGGTCAGGGACAGCGTCAGCTCCACTCAATACTGAAAATTCTTCCAGTAGCCTCTGAAAAGGCAACAAGAAATCCCTAAGTGGTTTGAATGCAAAGGATCTAATAAAGCGCCATTTGCCTTGATCTTGCATACAACTTACTTGTGAACTAAACTACAGGACACTTCCACACGGATGCCTCCAAAGACACAAGTTGTGATTCAAGCTGTTCTCCCTTGTACGAATGGTACAGCTTGTCTTTTGAGCTGTTGCCTCAATGTCTCAAATGGCATTTACCGACCTTCCGGCTGAAGCACCAGCGGGGTTTGCTCCTCTGCAAATCCTTCTTACATGTTAGCTAAAGATCTGTAAAACTTTCAATATCTGTGTGTTTCCAGACCTTTGTAAGTTCTAGTCAACACATTATCTAAGCTTAGGAGAGGGAATGGAAGTGTCACGCCTCCAGTAAACAGCTAAAAATAGATTTAGCCAGGACAGTTTTGAGATCCTACCACAAGCAGCCAGTCAGGAAAGGTTTTGTGTTAAGCTATACCTCCTCCACAGCAACAATTGATTTTGAAAGAGCTGCATACCACACTGAGACACAGCACAAACCCACTTGTACTCCTGCCACTTGTGTTTCTACTTGTGCCATGCACAAAGAGCTTTCAGCCTCCCCAGGCACCAGACAGGGGCTCTCCATGAACACTACAGATATTTTATGCCAACACGACTCCACGACTCTCTAGCAGCAATGAAAAGGGAGTTCAAGAGTTACAGAAACACCATTCTCAGAGCAGCTTCTTGCAAGAGGCTACTGTTACATCAGTAACACAGATGCAAAACCAAAAATTCTTCATGTACTTATGTTAATTGTGCAACTGTTCAAATAAAAACAGAAGACAACTTGTTTTGCTCAGAAAATTAATTTTTCCTCCAGAGATGAATGCAAGATGACAGGTCACCTTGAAAATAAACTATAAGATTAACTAAGAATATTTTCAAGCTAAAAGAATAAAAAGACACCATCAAGGTTCAAGGGAAAAGAACAAAGTGGAACTGAGGAACAAGATCATTAAATGGATAGACTTGGCGGGGCAGGAGCAGAATTTAAAATGGGACACAGAGCTATAATTGCATGGGCGTTTGCTAAGTAGGTCTGCATTTGCTAAGCAGGTCTGAGTATTCTGTTGTGCAAAAGAAAAGAAAACACTCAAAGAGATAAGCACTTCAGCCTGCATAGAGCTTGGACACCTTCCCAGAATTCAGGTCATAAGCAAAGACTCTCATAAGCAATGAAGGGTGCCAGAGCAAACACTTCAACGCAACTAGTCTACATTTGCCTGTCTAGCCCAAAATTAAATGTTACACTTTTTTCTTTTTACTGGCAAACAGGCAATACAAAAGTGCAATTAGTAGACAGCAGCTTTACAAATTTCAGTCTTTCACCCACTTTCATTGTCTGTCAACACCCAAATTTTAAATACTGTTGTATTTACTACATACTTCATTTATCTGTTGTGTTAACTCAGGAGAAAAAAAATTGTACTTTCTACATTTACTTCCAAACAAGTTCTCTTCAACTGAAGAACAGCCAAAGCATCCTGAAGGCTGTTGGAGAAAGTCTGTTCAATTTTAGCACAGTCACACTCTGACAAACAAGACTTTCACTTTTAAACAACATCTAAACTCTTAAGGATATCAACCTAATAGACTAATATTAGGCTGTGGTTTCTGGACTTCTGCATGGACATTTAACAACCTGTCTACCATCAGCAACTATCCTCAAGTCTCCAAGCAGCAAACAGGAGGGATTTACAGTTAGTAAGTACCCAACATACCAATGCTTATAAATAGGCTTGCTTAAGACATGTCTGGTAAGTGCTAGTGATAAAAATCATCTGAAAAGCATTTGCATCCAGCCAGGTATTGTTTTATGACCTCTTCAGGCATCACAGCCACCAAGGAAGATGTTTAAAAGAACAGACAAAAGTAAAGTTGATGGTATCAGCATAAAGCTAGTCCAGCCAGTTCTGACACACAACAAAACAGTCACTGGAAGAAAAGATGACAAAACCACCCTGCACACCTTTCCTCATACATAAGCTGCTCTCATAAACACCACTGTTTGTACAGCACAGACCAGACTCATCATTCCTTTCAGATCAGGCCACCATCTTCAGAGCTTCCACCAACCAGTGCAGCTGCACTGCTGCAACACAAACCACCACCTCCACCTGGTCACCAGCCCCACTGAGGTCACCCACAGCACCCAGCATGTGAGCAAACCTCTGCTCCAGTTGCCAGCAGGTGCTCCCTGAGACATCCTCCTTGCTGTTCAGCTCTCTGGACTCCTCTCTTGGGATCAGGGGCCCAGCATGCTGGCTCTCCAGCTTCCTGCACTGCTAACTGGAATGAACTGAACACTCAAACTACAGCGCTCACAGCCTCCCCCCGACTCCAGCATCCCTCACCTGACCCAGAGCTCTCCCTTTCGTTCCAGGCACCTTGGTCACCCAGATGCCTTATCCTGTACCCAGATCATGGCAGAGCTCTCTGGAGAGCATAACGGCCTATTCTCCAAGGCCATGGCAGGAACCCCCTGTCAAAGTCAGCACACTGCACTGACAAGAGGGAAATGCCCATTGGGAGTGGAGACTCCACCACAGCCACACTGGTGAGCTGGAGCACTCACAGGGGTTCTTACACCTGCTCACATCAGCCCTTTGCCCAGAGGAGATCTAATACTTCACACAGCTGCTACACACAGGGAACCTTTGAGCCAGGGAAGAAGGAAGAGACAGAGGCCATGCACTGTCACCTGGTCTAGGACATTCCATTTCTTCTCAGGGCCAAACACACACATGCTCTTTGAGTCCAATGGCTCCCTTTTTCAGTTCTCAGTAAAATAAAACAGATTTTGCAATTACTTCCTAAGAAATATTATTAATTGGCAGAACCAAAACTGATTATACACAAATCTAAGTATTTAGACCAATTTCTCAGTGCCCCAGTGCATTGTATTCATCTAAGTACTGAGTTCAGAGACTACTACAAAATGAGATAGCCTTCAAAAAACCACCAAATGCTTTCAGGTCTTGACGATGTCAGTCAGGTTTTGATCTTTCTCCTCCTGCTGGTGCTCCCCAGTCTCCTGGTAGCCGTCCATACTTGTTCCTTGTTTTAACAAAGTACCTGAAGCAGATTCAAACATCCGTAAGAGACAGATCTAAGAGGACAAGGAAGGGAGGGAACATCTTCTGTCTCGTACAATAAAAACAACCAAGGTAAAAAAATAGATCTAATCTGCATGTAATGAGGTATGATTTTATGTACTTTTTAAACTTCATACTTTCCTTACATTAATAGCATACACAGCTCTGCTATTTACAAGTTCCTGACAACACTAGTGCCTTACTCATCCGAGCTCTGTCCTATTTGTTATTTTCAGTCTTGTGAGGAAGAAGGAAAAAAGAAGAAAAAAAAAAAGAGAAAAAAGGAATCATGATGTGGTCTTCCAGTTTGTCCAGATGCTAATCAGGTAATGTTCTCCTTCTTTAAAACTAGCAAATAAAATCATTAAACAGTCAGAAGTCAAGATGTTCAAATGTCCCTGTTCGGTGATTAAAGGCAGAAGGAGTGCACACGCCTCCCTTTTTTCGTTCCAGTGGTCCACCAGCAGAGCAGGATCTCCTGCTGACAGCAGCTGCCTCCTATCTTGCTGCAGCTTCACCTACGTTCTTCTGTCTTCCATTCAGCAAAAGAAACTTTGCTCCTCTCAAGTAGTTACATCCAAAAAGCTGCCCATATTTACACTTGTGAAAACAGCAGTAAGTGCAGTTCATACCATAACCAGTAAAGCCCAAAACAACAAAACAAAATCATGGCAAAAGGTTGATTACAGCAATCATTACCACAGGCAGATAGTTTCAGCAGTGAAACTTTTTATGAAGTGGCATGAAAATAGATACTGATGATACATTTGTCAAACATTAATAAATCCCTTCCAACGTTCCCTCAAAACTGGCAAGCAAGGCAACAAGCAAAAGACTAACATCCAATTTCCATCAACAGGCTCACACTTGCAGTGGAAAGATGTTATAACAGCTGGAGACTGAAGTTGGTCAAGGCACAGGAAAGAGTGCAGCTGCCTTTTGCTATGGCATAGCATTCGAAATACATTTCAGTATGTTTAAAATAGTGCCCTTAACTTTATTCTCTAAATAGATGAGCCAGCCTGTTAAACCTGTTACAGGGAACAATTAAGGGAGGATTCTAAAGCCACAGAAAACACAAAGAGCTAGAAATACACAAATGCATGTATTTTGAAAATCAAGAACCTGCAAGTAAATCCAACGTTTACATTACAATCCTATTTGCTGCACTACTTTCTGTCAGATACCAAACCATAAACCATATTTCCCATTCAAGAAGTTATACTGCTTTCTTCCTTTCAGAACTATTATTCATTAAAAGATAAAAACCAAAAAAAAAAAGCCAAACCAAAACCACACAAAACCAAAATGCCCACACTTCTCCACCTTCTGCCTACCTGTATCATGTCTATCCAGTTAAGAAATATGTCCAAACACTCTAAGGCACATCTTCACTGTACCATCAGCTGGGGCTTTCTCTCCCAAAGCGCAGCGCCACCAGCTAAGCCCAGCCTCTTGTGGTCCCACCCTCTCAGTCAGCTTCCTCATGGGCACGTTCCTCCATCTGCTCTAGCACCAGAGCTGTTCCTCTTGCAACCACAGGGAGATCTGACTGAGGGAAGGCATCTGAAAAAAACCTACCTTAATTAAACTGAAGCTTCAGTGGAACCACACCCTCTGCTCAAGCAATGGCAGTCACATTGAAAAAACAGCCTAAACCTGCAGCATCCACCTTACAGGCATGTGGCTGAAATATGACAGAGTATGAACAATAGAGGTAGGATTAACTGCTCCAAGATGATCCATTTGTGTTCTACCTTGTGAGATATCACTTATTCCCTGTGGTTCATAGGATAAATCTAGGAGACTGGATACCTGGCAGTACTTGGCACCCACCTTCTACAAAACACTCAAAAAACCCAAGTGCTGTGAGTTCTACCAGGCTTGTGTTTTGATCTTTTGCATCTTGAAACAACTTACCTTTAACATTTAGTTTACTGTGTTTTCACCAAGATGTTCTGCTTCACCAAAAATGAAGCATGATGAAGTTATGAATCCAAGAAAACCCCACCACTTATTTACTGACAATCTGTGCAGATTAGCAGTCCAATTACTGCTGCAGGTCAGAAGACCTCCTTTGTGAGCATGCAGCCATGGAAGCGCACAGGAACCACGAGAACAACAAGGAGGGAAGAAAGCAAGCATTGACCAGGAAAGTTGTGTTCTGGTGCTACACGTCTGAAAGAGAATGGGATCAAATTCCAGCTCAGTTTCAGCATGGCATCCCCACCATATTTCAGACTTTTTCACTTGTCTGTTTGGAATAGTCAGAACAAAGTTTGGATTTCTCTGAAAGGGCGGTATTGAGATTCCTTTGGAAACACAGGGCAAGGAGACAGGAAGAATCACAGAATGGGTAACGTTGGAAGGGAGCACTGGAGAGTAACCTCCCCTCTCAAGCTGGGTCTCCCACAGCATGTTACTCGGGAGCGTGCGCACAATGAGAAAGGATCTCTGCAAGTACCTAAAAAACACGGTTCCTTCCCACATCCAGGGAATGGCACCACGTTTCTAATGATTGCCTGTCTTGGGGTGACAAGACCAAGACACTGCCCTTAGTGCACTGTAATGCCCAAACCTACAACATCAAGAAATACCAACGCTAGCTTTAATAATCCTTATAGTAAAAAATACTCCTCTCTGCTGCCTTTCGTTTCTGACACAATTACTACCAAATGTTAAATGCCTTCTGAAAGGTGTTTTTTTCCACTCTATCTTCCAGATAGATCTTTGAAGATGAAAACGTACAGGTTACTACTTGTTAAATCCAGACAGGTAGCATGGAGCTCCAATCCTATATCCTCCACGTAACATCTTTACCACTACTTAGTGCAGTAAATCTGTATTATATAATACATTATTTTTTCCAGTGTTGGTCATAAAGGCTGATTTAAAATCAAACTCGTTTTAAAACAGGACCCTTTGTTGAGAGCTTTGTAACAAGCTGGCTCCTGGATAAAGGCCACGGCCAGATTAATCTGCCTGAGATACAAACAGGAGGAATGTAGAGGATTTTGTAGATAGTTAGCTAGCTAACAGAGATCATGCTGGAAGCAAGGAGACGAGGATAAAAGCGGCAAGGTCACTGTGCCCTTGCCGAAACTTGAGGTTGTGGGAGAAGCTCGTTAGCTAGCAAGAATGAAGGAACGATAGTAGAAACCATAACAAGGTGAACACAAGAATGTAAACGTAGACGTAGTTGACTGATAAATGACTAACCAATGATGAGCTCAATTTTTGCAATATGCATTAGCCTTATTAACACTGCTATAAATGTGTGTGCCTATTCAATAAACTTTTGAGGCTTGTTGTTCATCATCTGGTGTGCAAGTCTTCCTTCTCCATCAACCCTTCATTAGACTTCAAGGGGGAGGAGACAAAAGAAGAAAAAAGTGAAGAAACAAGGGTGGCATGCTAGCATTCCATACTATGCACTTAATCAAGCTGCTTCAGGAGCTAGTTTAAGCTATAAATCACTAAAAAAGAAGTGCCTCGTGAACTTAGACTGCTAGAGGAAAAATCACTATGTTTAGGAATTTATTATTATTTTTTAAATATGAGGCTATTTCCACAGAACATGTCATTTTACTGTCTTAGGAGGCAAACACCTACTGCACTAATTGTCTATTATCATTGCAGCACAAAGCTACATCTTTATATGCCAGTGTCAAGTTAAAAAAAGCCTCAGGGAGGAAATCGCCAAATCATTAAAATCAAATATGCTTTGAAGAATATTTGGGGTCTGCATTCAGGGGTGGGGAAAGATGTGCCTTTAATTAATTTTTAATTAAACTAACTGTGAGTTTTAAACTTCAGAGCATTAGAATCTGCTTTGATGTTTCACTTCACATATCAACCTTTTAGCACAATATAAACAGTCATGTTCCCCCATCCTGAGATAAGCTTCCCACCATGTGAACACATTCACATGAATTCAAAAGCAGCTGTCAGTGTAGAGAAACCCACAAACTCTAGCCATAAAACCTGTGATGTAACTTTATTAATCACTCTTGCCCATGACTGGGCAAACACAGAAGATCTTTAGAAAGGTATTTATTTCTAAATATGTAACTTCTGTTCTATTGGAATAACCCGTAAGTTATTTAAATCCTCCAAGATCTGTATTAAGGCACATCTTATCGCCCCTCAGTCACAGGAACAAGTGGAACAATGGAACAGTTTGGATATTTGAAATGCCAACTGCTATGACCATCAAAGCAGAGATTTCTACTGTAAGAGTACCTAAAGGTCACCTTGCAAGTGGGATGACCCCTTCCAGGGGAGCATTGTAAGAGAAAAAAATTAATTCTTCCATAGGATTCAGCTCAGCAGGTATAAGACTACTCCCAAAAACTCCCATGCCCACTGCTGCCAGTGGGGGACAGCATAACAGCAACTGGAAAACCAAGGACACCCAAGAGGAGTGAGCCAAACCAAGGGGGTGCTGCCAATAACTTTGCTGCCTGAAAAAACCCTTCAGAAATTCATCTCAGACACAGGTGAGCAAAAAGCAGCATTCTGGTGACTATAAACACAGAATTAAACTCCCAGGAACCTCACTATGATTTGGTGATCATAAAGAAGTCAAACAAATTTGCATTACACAGCCTGCCATGTTTAAAATCAACTTACTCGATCTTCTGATAGCTGAACACTTCTTCAGGGTTACTGTTTTAGAGACAGTTCCATTCTTGTTCAGAACTTGAGAAAGGTATATATCAGGAAATACCTCTGTATTTTATAACAAATCTTCTGTCACAGCATCAAGGCAATCACAAGTGCTCTGTGGTTTAGCAAACCAAAAGAGAAACCCTAGTAGAACATGCCCTGCTAGCAACAGAGCCACTCTGATTTACAAAGCATCACTGGTTTGCCACCTTGCCTAAATACTTGGCATTTATTTGGGATAATGCTACATAGGCTGTGATTAGGTCTAAGATATAAGAACTATCTACACTGTGAAGGGTAGAGCGGCTGGCTAATTGCACCCAGCCTAATCCAGAATATAGAAACCTCACCATACTTAGCACAGGAACTGTCTGCTTCATTTTTCAGAACAAGAATTCTGACCAGTGCAACAAAAAGCCAGAAACCCACAGTTAAATCTACTTAATGAAGTCCTGTTGCTCACAGGTTTGAGTTTGCAATAAGAACATTTTCCCAATTATTATATTCTTCGACAACACAGTCTACTGAATATTCACTTAAGAAAAAAAGTAGTAATTTACAGCACAGAATTAGAAGTCTTATAGAACATATTTTCTTTAACATACTTTAATTAAAACATGCTGGTTTTACTTAAGCTGAATTTTACTTTGCTAACATTTTTAGAGCAGTAAAAATACCTCCTAGGCAAGCAAGGGACCAACAAAAAGTTCAGAGTAATAGATCACATGGTCAGCTGAACACTAATAGCATTTTTCAGTTTCTGTGAAAACAAACTTGTTCCCATGAAGCCCGAATCAGACCCCACAGCAATACTATGCAGTTGATATAGAGAATGTTTAGAGCAAGTATTTAGAATTATCAGCAATTCTTGTTATAACTGTTATAAGCAACAGCAGTGTGAGTCAGTCTCAGACTTAAAGAAGAAGGGAAAGTAATTAGCACCCAAAGAATGAAACAAGCTCTTGCTTGGTTAGGACCTTGAAGAAAAAAAAAAGGGGGAGCAGGGGGGGAGTGTAGGAAATTGTTCAGGAACAATTTTTAACATAGTCATAGAGCTCAAAGAAAAAAACTTAGGAAAGGCAACTAATCACATAAATTAATTCAACTTTATATTCAATAAGAATAGAAAAATGAAATTTAGTATAATGTGATTATCTGATTCGGAGGTTTATCTGACTGATGTCCAGAAGCTTTGCTGTCTGCTCTGACATTCATATGCATATGCAGTAGTCTCTTACCACTACAGTGACTAAAAGATAACTGAAAGGTAACTAAAAGTAATTCAGTATTTTAAGAGTCACTTCTAAAATAACTAAAATATATTACCTAACTAAAAAACTAATTTATATTACAACATACAACAAAAGATATTTCAGTCTTTGAACTCTACAATAGCCCCACTCCATAAGACTATTCTAACTAGCTACTGTGAAACCATTTACTTAGATCCTGAGATCCTCTTACTGGGCTCTCTAAAAGCAGCTAAATTATTTTCACTACAGAAAGAACTGATTAAGGCTCCTAACATTAGTTAACACCCCGTATCCTATATTCGTGGAAGAGGAAAAAGGCATTCCATTAATTCAACAAATAAAGCGTCCCTGAATGTCCAGTTAAATATTCCCCGTTCATCTTAAGCTGACCTGCTAACTCATGCAAAAACTGCAAACTCTCCCTAATATTAGATTTTATATCAAAATTAACCCAATCTGGATAAATTTGTAAATACAGAAAATCAGACTTTAGAGTTACAAATTTATGTAGACAGTGCAGTAGAAAAGTAACACTGTGCTAAGTTAGGCTCCATGAAAGCTGTGACTATCATGACCAGAACATTTCTTTAATGAAAGATCAAGTTCCCCTTAATAAAGCAGATTTCTCTTGCACAGATTACATGGGAGTCTGGTTACTGCTTGCATCAGGTTGCCTGCACAACTAATGTTCCCCTGACTCTGCTGTTCTTACACTGCTAGCACTTGTATGTGGGTACCTAATGGAGCAACTGCCTCGAGCATGAATTTTTGCTTCAGTTGTCTATTTTTCCACAGGACATAAGACATTGATTCTACATGCAGAAAATATGAACAGGCAATTTTTCAGCCTGCACTTACAGCAGGACAGATAGAATACTTTCTCTTCCTTCTTTCCAACAGAGCTCCTAAAAGACACCAGCGTCACAAATCAATTCCCCATCTCAAATGACTTTTAGCATGCTTCACATATATGCAGGATAATTTACTCCAGTTTGCTCTCAGCAGTTTATAAGTGCTCATTTTATACTTCAAGAGATGGAGCAAGTCTTGTACACAAAGATTCCTTCCTTCTCCTCATCCTTCACTATCAGATATAAAAGTTACACCTATTTCTAGCTTTCAGCTGCCAAGTCCATGCCACATGGAGAGTTAGGGATTTATTTTAGCAGTTTTCAGGAGCATCCCCTTATAGCAGCATTTACCCCTGGCTCTATCACAGCCATCACATGGGTCTAATTTCTGTATCAAAGTACTCCTGGTGATGGAATGTCTGTATGTATGGCAGGATTAAAACAAACTTTTCTCCTGCTCATATTTCTGTTCCTTGGTCTTCAACACTTAGGTTCAACAGTCTAGCCTAACAGATCCAGAAACGCTTCTGCAGAACCCTCACTCTCCACTACTTTTCCAAGTTAAGCACGCATGCTAACAAAAAAGGGGCTGACTATTCTTTAAGTCACCAGTCTGGAAAGCTGGGGGATCAGTTGCTGCAGCTGGCTACAGCATGTACCTGCTGTGCATTTTAGGCACAGCCTAGGTCACTTGCCACACATCAACTTTTCTACTACTTGCAAGCCAATCAAAGACGCAAAAAAATGGCGTTGGGGTTTTTTTACACGTTTTATCATAAATGGTAACATAAGACACCTGTCTATGCCTATATTACATAACCTTTCCACACATCAATAATAGAACAAAAAATTGTAATATAGTAGTTCAGATTGCATCTATTTTGAAAATTTACAGTGACTCTTATGCTAATCTCAATAATACTGATTCCTGAACTTACTCATTTAAAACATGAGAAGAAATAATGCAGACCAATTCTCCCACTGCATTCCCATTATGCAATACACAACCACCAAATTTTTAATCTTTCAGGCAGTGCCAAAGAATACACCAGTTTCTATACACACAATCACAATGGGTCATGCTGAAATCCCTAGTGCAGTTGCTAGAGTTTATATGGCTTCACCAGATGCTTCTGATATGAACTATGAGAATATTTTACAATTAAATGACCAGCTCTGAACAAAAAGACTTCCACAATCTCAGCTTATGTATCTAAGTGAACACACCAAATCAAGTTCCTGGTGGACTGAAGAGCAAGACGAGCAGGCTTTGATCTTGAGGCGTCAAATTCTTCAGAAGAGAGGAACCCTCTGTGAGAAAAATAATGCTCTAAATGAAACACCTGAACTAAACTCTTTCCAGTTTACAGGCTAGTGTGACCTAGGCACAACTGTACATAAGAAGGACTGAGAGGAAGTCCCCTACAACAGAGGTTATTAACCATCAATAAAGGTGTTAAACTACTTGTGAAGTATTAACAAATTTGTTCTATTACAAATTTGACTTGAAGGGGAACAAGTTGTGGGATTCCTGCTTCAGAAGAAATAAAATTAAGCACTTAAATATTTGGCAATCTATCATGTTCAGTCAGAGAAGAACATGATACTCAGTTTTCATTATTACCAATCAGGCTTTAGAGAGACTGTATTGATTGTGTATTGCAAACACAAGATACAAGGACTGTGTACTATGAGGAAGACTATAGCATGGTTAGACTGTGCATCCATGCACTTGACCACACCTTGGATCAGTGAGAAGACAAATCACAATACAAGCAGTCCTAATTATGGACAACAGGGATATCTATAAAAGATTAGAGACAACTGCCTTTGTAATTTGCCCCTAGTATATTATTTTATGTAATTTATAAAAGAAACACACTTGCAAACAGCATTTTTCACAATTACTTAGTGGGTAAAGAGTGAGACAGAGACACTGACAACCAGCACACCAAGTACTCCTACAACCCAACATCAACGTTTGATGCATCCTCAGAGACAGATGAACCACTGCTGCTTTTACAATTATTTTCAGCACAGCATAGATTCCTCTGCATACAGGAACACACATTCCTCTCCAGCACACACACAGATGAGTAACTAGAAAGCATTCTTAATTGCTACATAAATCACATGTGGCTACTTAGCATAGCCAAATACATGTCTGCATAGGAAGCACTCTCCTCAAAACTGTCTGCAGTATTTCATCAATCTCAGAACAGCAAGGATGCCAAAAGGGAAGCAGCAATTACTCACCCCATGTCAATTCATACCTGTCTACAGAAACGTGCGGGCTTTTATCCAGGCACCTGAACCCATACAAAAGCCTGACAATGAAGTAGTCAGGTAAGTGCTGCACTGAAACTAGGGGCATGACAGCATGCTGGGCTAGCTTCAGTCCCATTAGGGGCACACTTCTACCAACTGTGGGACTGCTGGTTTTAAGACCTTTCCTGAATGTTGGTCTCAAAAGGCACAAATCCATACATGTGTCTGTGTCAGGTTTATATACACATATATATACACACACAGAGCTAACATGTATTTTTTTAAAATGTGAGCATGCATCTGTAAGAGCCCTACTACTTCTACCTAAGAATGAAGTGCAGGATATACTGAATAGCCTGGCCCAATGTGCTGCCTGCACATTGGCCTTACCTGCCTATCCATGAGAAGAGCTGAACAAGAGACCCATCACTCCCATGTGAAGCTTCATGAAGCTTACTCCAATGTAAGCTTCATGAAGCTTACATTGCTTGCCTTGACTCACTAGTATAGTGTCACAGGCAAAATGCTGCATTACATACTGAGCCCTTAATGCAAAACTCTCTGTTAATCAGTTTATTTAGAATCACAGAATCCTCAGTTGAAAGGGACCCACAAGGATCACCAAAGGCCAACCCTCGACCCTCCATAGGGTGCCCCAAGAATCACACCATGTGCCTGAGAGCACTGTCCAAATGTTTCTTGAACTCTGTCAGGCTGGTGCTGTGACCACTTCCCTCGGGAGCCTGTTCCTGGGCCTGATCACCCTCTGGGTGAAAAACCTTTCACTGATACATAGCCTGAGCCTCCCCCTGATACACTTTCAGGCCATACCCTTGAGTTCTGTCACTGGTTACAAGAGTGGAGAGATCAGTACCTGCCCTTCCATTTCCCCTCACAAGGAAGCTGCAGATGGCAATGAGCTCTCCCCTTAGTCTCCTGTTCTTCAGGTTGAAGTGACCTCAGGCACTTCTCATTCAGCTTCCCCTCAAGACCCCTCAACACCTTCACTGGCCCCTTTTGGGCACTCTCCAATAGCTTCCTATCTTCCTTACACTCTGCCCATTCCTTACAGTTTTGGGAAATATCTTCCTTACACTGCCCAAGACTACACGTGGCACTCAAGGTGAGGCTGCCCCAGGGCAGAGCAGAGTGGGACAATCCCCCACTGCCTTGCCCAGCTGGTGATGCTGTGCCTGATGCACCCCAGGACACTCTTGGCCCTCCTGGCTGCCAGGGCACTGCTGACTCATATTCACCTTTCCCCTGACCAGGACTCCCAGGTCCCTTTCCGCAGTGCTGTTCTCCAACCTCTCATTCCCAGTCTGTCCATACATCCGGGGTGCCCCATGCCAAGGGCAGAATATGTCACTTGCCCTTGTTAAACTTCACACAGCTGGTGACTGCCCATCTCTCTAATTTATCAATGTCTCTCTGCCTTTGAGGGACTCAATAGCTCCTCTCAATTTAGTGTCATTGGCAAATTTATTTCCTATTCCTTCCAGTCCTGCGTCCAAGTCATTAATGAAGATGTGGACAAGCTCTGGGCTGAGGATGGAGCCCTGCAGAACTCCACGAGAGCTGACAGTCTGTGATGATTCACTTTGACCCTTTGGGCCCAGCCCATGAGCCAGTATTATTTGCAACTGTTAATTCAGCACTGGTCCCACTGGCTTTTTACAGAAGAGACAAACTGTATCATCAGTTTCTACTTTAGTTTTCTTCATAATTTTGCTCTTGCTGTAGCTAAATGTTAATCAGCAGGATACTCTTCCAAAATGGTCATTCTGATATTATTCTTACACACTGATCTACAGCTGAAATAACATATAATGAAAAGGAGGTATCAAATTTTCTCATTAAGTAACTTTTTATTGTTCTTTTTAAATCTCTTCAGTGTATTCAAATGACCTTGAGCTCCGTTGCTCTGCAGAGCACTTTCCTGGATTCATCAGACTCTTCAATTAAAAGAAAACTCCTTGTGTCTGCACGTCTGTTCACATATGTCTGAAGAAACCTAAGTCTAAACATTTTGGACCATAAAGTTATAAGTGGCCAATATTTTCTGACTTCAGCAAAACTCCACAGCTCTCTCCTTCTGTTTTGCATTCAAACCTTCACAACTATCCCAACTCAACTACATCACTGAGTTCACAAAATACCCACACTTACTAAGTGCTCCTGATGTAACTAATGTGAAGCCTAGCTACTGTACCCCAAGACTCCAATAAGTGAACCAAAGCCTTTTTTTCTGCAACAAAATGAAAAATAAATAATCAGTGTTTCTCTGGTGGTGTTTAAATAACAAAGATAATAATACATTGTTTGTGCTCCCAAAGCTTATAGATAAGTAACTGGCTGAGATGCACTTAATATAGTATTAATACAACAGACTAAAAAAAACAGTGGAAAGGTTAAGAGTTACTCATCTAGTCTGAATAGCACCCGCTGCTGGTGCTGCACTCATGACATTTAAATTGCTGAATTTAACAACACCCATCACATGTTTTAGTGACTTGAACTCTGACTAGGACAGTATGCTAATCCATCCCTCCTAAACCTGTTTCTTAAATTTTTGTGAGTGCTAGTAGTTACTATTTTATATAGTTAAGTCCTCAAAATTTAAACCGATGATTTCAAGAACCAACTGTGATGATAAACCAGCATACGGCACTCAGCATCCTCTGCACAGAGCATAAATCTCATCTCACCTCCAGAGGCTGTCAGACACCAGCAGGGGACTTAGAGTTCACCACAAAATGGCCATCAAGCCCCTCCAAGTTACTGACAAACACATGCCACATCAAATCCTCCAGAAGATAGAAGAGTGAGGCAAAAACACAGAATAAGGACCACTAGTTTACCATCACAGCGATGTGGGCTTAAAATAGACACAATCTCTACCCTACTCATTCCTTTGGCCCTTAACTTTCAAGTATTTCAGTTGCGACAATGTTTATCCCATAATATTCACTGACTGCCAAATGGATAAAAAAAAAAGAACAAAACATTACTGGATATTTTTAGTTGCCTTTTTTAAAATAAGTTTCACTACTACATGTCAAACACAAACCTAAACATTTTGGCTCCAAAGCAAGCCTATAATTAGAAACCTCATTTTTTCTGGTAATCAGGAGAGCTGTTTTCCCTAGGGAATGTTACTAAAAGGAAACCCAGGAAGAGTCACAATGGCCAAACAACGCGAAACATTAATAACGGACACTGGTAACACAAAGACATCCTAACTAGGCTTGAGCAGCTACAAACTGCATTTTACTACTAGAAACTGTTTTCTTCCCAATTCAAATGGGATTTTTTTTTTTTCAATTACGTGCCTCGACTACTGTGCAAATTCATGTGGAAGAAACCTAAAAAGAGGTATCTGTGCACAGACGTTTGTCCTATTTCACAGAAGTTTCTTCCCATTTTCACCATCTCACTTATTAAGAAAAAAAAAAAAAAAAAAAAAAAAAAAGCTACACCTTTCCCTTCAAACCTCCTTCTTCAACAGTGAAATGAGAGATTACTGATTGCCTTGTCAGGACTAGCTAGAGATGAGACTGTCACCCCCTGCCTTTTGCTCTTTCCCTTTACACCTCCTCTGCTCTTATCTATCTGCTTTCCATTTCCAGCTTTTCTATGAATTTCCTTTCCCACCACCATTACCACAGTTGCAAATCCCACTAACAAGCAGAAGAGACAGCCACAAAGCCAGTGTCATGGCAGGGTGCACTGGGTGAGGGTGCAGGGGAAGGAACTCAGCAGGTCTGGAAGCTGTGAAGACCAAGACCAGTAAGGGGAAAAGAGAGGGAGAAATCAGATCCCAGACAGGAACGACCAGTGTTGACAGTGTGGCAATGGGGACATTCTTGGGTGCAGAAGGAACACGTGCATTTTTGCAAACTGCCAACAGAAGAGCTTGCATTTTTCTTGCAAACACTTTTACAGAGCCCTGTATGAAATGGTAGAAAAACAGCACACAGCAGCATTTTGGTTTTTTTTTTTTTTCCCAAAGAGCAAAGCAGCATCCAAGTGTCAAACTTCTTATATCCAAGCCATTTTGCATGAGATATCAACCAGAACTCTCTCACATTTTGTGTGCAAAGTATTCACAATTCAGATGCTGAACAGAATCTGCAGGAATGGCCCCCTTCTAGCTGGGATCCATGACCTTCATAGCACTGCCAGCTTCCAAAGCAAGGTTTCCCAAAGCACAGTGATGTCTTGTCTCACAGATTCCTCACACGTAAGGGCAGAGAGAGAGAGCTTGACTACAGCCTCTTCTCATGTTTCAAACCTTTACAGTTACAGTGGAAGGGACCCTCAAACATAGAGCAGGCAGAACCAAGTACAGGGATGTCCTCAGGTTTTTGCAGTCATCCTGACAGAAAATGTGAACTTGGAACTAACCACCTACAATGCTTGAAAGGCCACTGTCCATTGAGACCCCTGAGAAAGGAAACATATTGCAAGGATTTACATCGACCCTGCTCAAAGTGGGATAATTCAGGGAACTGGCATGTGGAAGGAAAGTGCAGAAAACATACACAGGAAGATGCACATCCCTCCAGCATATGGTGGGGCTTGGAGCAGCAGGCATGACTGTTTTCAATTTTCCTGAAGGATGGGGGTGGGCGGGAGAAAACAGGGAGAGAAAGGGGTCAGTTTTCAAAACTTTGCCAAACATCTTATTTTGGTATTTTCTCTACAGGGAATGGACAATTTCCAAAGGCTTGATCATACAGAAGCACTGGTCTGATCTTGCAAAAGCCTACATACATGGATAACTTCACCTTACCTAAGTAGTCAGACTGGCAGGACAAAAATATTTACAGTTCTGCCTTTTTCATTTATTAAACGACTCATTGCAAACATGAAACAGGGCCACACTGAGCTTCATCTAGTCTCTGACACTCAAATTTTACAAGAGACACAGCTGATAAGAAACCTTAAATAAAGCTAAACTTTCAGGAGCAATAAGACAGCAAAAGGCAATGTACATTTTTACTCACACTGCCCTCAGACTGAAGTATTTCTTGCTTAAGAAATAACTTGAGGGCTACTGCTGAGCCCCAAAACACCATACTGCCTATTATACCCTGCAATGGTTTTATGCTGAAATTTTCTTTTAGAAGTGGTATGGAAAGGGGAATAGTTGTCTAAATCTTTAATCACTGTACAGATTAGGCATCCTAAGCAAAGACCAAAAGTACTATCACAAAATTTTCACACTAGAAGTGCAGTCAATTCATTAATCCTGTCTTATTTGCAGAATTTGATGTATTTAAGCCCACCCTTGCCCAATTAAATGAAGACAAAAATTCACTACTTAAGCTAGTGAATTTTGCTTTCTCTTCTTTTTGGAAATCCATACAAAACAAGGCTAAACACTAGTACTGAGTTTTTCTGCAGACACAGCTGGAAACCAAATGCTCTAAACCATTTTTTCCCTGCAAGAAAGGGGGCAGAGGGAGCACAGACAGAAGGATAAATGTAACTGCCAGCACTTAAAGGTCTTCTGCAAGAAGGGAAACCCACACTGGAGAACTTAATATTTGTGTAGTTGAGAAAGACACAGAAACAATAACTATCAACTCCCCTCTTTTCTCTTCGCTCAAGGGGACATAGTATGCATTTTTTAACTAAACCTCAAACACAAACCAAAAGTAACATCCTCATCCCTACAAAGAGGCTTCTTATGACTGTTATTGCTGGAAGGAGAAACTCACTCTTACTGGCCACATGACTGTTGAAATCTGCATTCAGCATTGTTTGGAGGGGTTTTTTTTTCTTCTCTCTATAAATCATCAGTTGAGAGCAACTGGTAGTAACTTCATGACTAGAAATACTAGCTGAGTATTTCTGATGCTGCAGAGTCAGCAATACAGATTAATTTGTTCCAGCCTAGTAAATACATACTTAAATATGTATCCTGCAACACCTCACTGCAGTATTCTTTTGGGAAGCATTACTAGAGCAGAATATAAAATTTTAGTTATGGGGGGGTTTTTTTGGTTTTTTTCCAGCCCCTCTTGCTTGAAAGTGTTAACACCACACACAACAATTTATGCATTTGCACAACTTACTACTTATACAGCTAATATTTAGCAATACAACTCATAGAATAGCTTCAGAAAGATGTGTATGTTTTTAAGATCTGAATTAAGACATGGATCCTCTCACATGTCACGATACAGTAGCTACACTGAGGCAGACAGCAGTTAGGTATCTATTCCCACAGAACTGTCACACCAGGATCCTCCTCTCTAAGGGCCAGGTGGCAGCCAGTGCTGGCCAAATAGGTTACTAGATGAAGTTTAGGGACACTCCACAGCAGCTTCGAGAGAACACCTGGGATTAATGGGAGGCTGAAACTCAAAACGGATGAGAAAAAATAAACGCTGAGGAGAGGAGTCAAGGGAGGTACCCTGGAGAAGCAGCCATGACCTGATACACAGCTGGTCCCAACCTATTTGCTCCAAGTGCCCAAGCTCAGGTGTAGGAAGAGGGTGTGCCCAGGCTCTCTGCCAGACTTTGCAAAGGAAACTGAAGTTCAAGAGAGCTCTTGCACTTCCTCAAACGGGAGCAGGAGTTTCCTGAGGGGCAGCTGGAGGGTTTCAGTTTAAGCAAATCACAAATAACCTGAGAGAAACAGAAACCAAGATTGGCTTTCTGCAGCAGAATGCTGCCTACAGGAATGGCTGTGGGCAACAAATGATGCTTTTTGACAAGTGCCACAGGTGGACCAGAGGGCAGCTGACATATCCAGGCTTTCAAAAGCAAATTTATCACCAGGTCCCCACAGCAGCAGTAACAGTAACACTGAAATGCAGTGGGGAAAACTACTAAGAGTTTGAAGAAATAGACACTGAATAGAAAGAAGGCACTGATGCTGGTGGGAGCAGACGAAGAAGGAGCATAAACTAAACAGGCTTGCTAGCCTATCGTTTCCAAAGACACCAGCCATCTCTACAATGAGATCCTGTGCTTTGAAAAGAGAGAAATGACGGGGGATAGACTGCTTAGCTAAAAAAAGTGTGACGTTTACCCTATATGGGTTAATGACTGCTCTGGGTCGGACAGATCCTCCACTGAATTTCAACGCTGCCCACACAAGGGGTTGGTTCGGAGTTTTTGCTTCGTATTTAATTAGTTCTTCACCTCAAATCCCCACTTGCCTGAGCCTGAATGCTTAAACCAAGGCACTTAAACACTTCAGAGGGCCTTTCGCTGCCAATAAACCAGCTGAAGAGGCTGTCATTCACCTCGGAACGAGCTCCGAAAGAGCGAGGAGGCAGACGCGGCAGCGGGGCCGACAGCGCGGTCACTCACCGCACAAACAAGGGATTTCTGCCCACATCCCTGCCCGCCGGGCACTGGGGGTCCCTCAGCCCGGCTGCCGAGAGGGGCACGCCGGCGGGGGCCCCTCCAGCGACCCCCGGTGACACGGGAGCCCCGCTGGAAGCCTGCCGAGGGAAGCCCTTCCCGGCCGCCTCCTCGCCGCTCCGTCCCGCCGCCCGGGCGGCTCCGCGGGTCCTTCCCCGTGGGGGAGGGGGCGGCGGACACGTGGAGGCCGAGCCGGAGGGAGCCGGCCCGGCCCGGCAGCAGCTGCCCCGCGCGGCCCAGCCGCCCTCCGGCCCCGCGCGCGGCACTTACTTGTGGGGCGGCGCGGCTCTTGCCCGGCGGCCTCCTGAAGAAGGAGGTGCGCGCGGTGAAGAAGAACTCCTCGGACTCTTCCTCCTCCAGGCTGCTGTACCCGCTGCTCATGCTGCTGGTCCAGGTCATTGGCGGCGGCGGGGGCTGCTGGTGGTGCTGGGGCCGGGCGGCGGAGAGCGCCGTCCCGGCCGCCGCATGGGGCCCCGCCGCTGCCGCTCCTCGCCCAGCCCGCGGGGTCCGGGCAGGAGGAGGAGGAGCCGCGGCTCCGGCGGCCCCGCTCCCGCCCTCGCTCCGCTCCCTTCCTGCCGCGCGAGTTCCCGGGCAGCGCCGCCCCCGCCCGCCCGGGCAGCAGGTGAGGGGTGCGGGCGGCTCCTTCCCGGCCCCGCGCCCGGCCGCCTCCTCACCCCCTCCCCGTGTCGTGCCGGCGCCTCCGCACCTCAGGCAGCTGAGGGGGGCCTTGCTGAAGTAAAAAGTTCCTAAACCTTTCCCTAATAATTACTCAATTTCACTCTTCTATGCACTGTAAGAACAGTCATTTAAAAAAGGACCGACGGCAAAGTAATGGGGAGAGCTTTTCCCTTACAGTTCTTCCAGCAATCCATGAATTGCGGCTGAGCAGTGCCAGCCTCCAGTTCCGCAGCTGCCGCGGTGCCCGGCCGGGGCCGGCCCGCGCACCATCGCCAGCACACGGGCTGTTAAATCAATGGAATTCATCGCCCCAGGATGTAGCGAGGAGGGAGGCTTGTGAAGACTCACCAGGGATTAGATATGTGTGCAGATAGCAAGAATATCCAGATCTGCAACTGGAAAACATATTTAAAGCGCAAAAGTCCTGATAAGACACGGGGGAAACATCAGACTCATCACTGCTGAGGGAAATTACAAACAATGCCTGAAGGCCAGATCACTCCGTAATTACCTGCCTCGGAGTCTCATGTCTTCCCTTGATTTATCTAAGGCTGGTCACTGTCACCGACAGGATACTGGGTTTAAGGTACGGCTTCCTAAAGCTGTGCAGCTGCCCGTAAAAGCAGATTTGCCTTTCCTGCACGCCCTTAGCCCGGTGTTCCTGCTGTCCCTGTGCCTCAGCGCTGGTCCCATGGGGGGAAGTGAGTCACATCAGCCCCTTGCTGCCGCAGCAAACCCCTGAGACATGGGCATCAGAAAGGCAATACCTTTGAGCACCGGCACAGCCTCTGATTAAACATATTTGAAAATGTTTACACATCAATTCCCGTGGTCTCAGCGCTCAGACACAGATGTAATCTGGGACACCATTAGCTAACATCTCCTTTCCCTCTTCCTGATCCCCATTTCACTGGTCCCTCACACACTCCTCATCTGCTGTGCGTGGCTGCTCCTATCCCAAGCAGGGGCTGGGTCTGCTTCTGCCCGTAGGTGCTCTTCCTGGACCGGGTATGCCTTACATGTTGATGAAGTCACCTCAAAACTGGCAAAACAACTCACATTGAGAACTAAAACTGGTCAGTCACTTGGGAGGTGTTAAATCCTTACTTTGCTGTCAACTCTGATTCTTCCAGATTTTCATATGGAGTTTGGCATCTGGCAGATTAGAAGGTATCATAGCTTTTAAAAACAAATCATTGAGTCTATCAGCATAGATGCAGATGTGTCAGCTCTTGAGCCTACTTGTTGGCACTGTAAAGCCCTGTGGTATGCAAGATAGCTTTAAGTTGAATGCCAAGTTACTTGAATGCAACTAAAACGTATTAAAATGCTTGCAGTAGCCAAACAAGCTTTGCATTACCTGGCTCGCTGAGCCCAGACCCATGCCAAGAGGAAGTCACACCAGAGACCTGCTGGCCATGCCTCTGAACCTGTCCAAGACCCAGTGACTCCAGTTTACAAAACTTTTGGAAAAAACACCCCTGTCCATGATCACAGTTAAGGTGAAGGATTTAAAATGGCTCAGGTGTGATTAAAAATGGCATTTGTGTTTTCAAACTGCAAAGGTACTTTTATATATTATCTGCTGGCATACTTGATGGACTCCCCAGGAACAAGAGGCACTGTGTGTATAGCTTGTTTGCTTGGCTGCAGTCTCAAACCTGATAGTGTGTGGGTGGGACTTTAGGCTGGCAAAGAGGATCATCGAGACAATAAGCTGCTGCAACAGAGCTCAAGTTCATCTATGCAAGATTAGTTGCAAGTCCTGGGCTCAAGTTGATATATTCCCTAGCAGCAAGGCATGGCATTCACCTCATCTGTAAAGCATAATTTATATTGATAACATGAAATTCACATTATCATTTTCTCTAGCTGCAACAAAAAACAATGAAGAAAACATGTCTACGTTTTCTGTGATATATCTTCCAGTACTCCTACTAATTTTGACAAGAGATTTTTCACTTTTACTTTTTTTCAGACATGGCACTGAGCCAAACAATTCACATCAAGGTACAAGCAGATGTGATGCCTTTCAGTGTTGATTTGTTTGGTGCTTGAAAGTAACATACCCAAAACCAAGTATTTTTCAAGGGTGATACTTAAAGATCAATTGGTACCCCTGTGTATTTCAATGTCCCCTGGCTACTCTCTGCCCATATTTTTAAGGTTCCTATCCCCTGACAAGTACTCTTCCACATTCTCAAATTGACTTTTTAATCTTACCTAGGTAAGATTCATTCAAGGCTCTTTATGCTGCACTGAAACGTCTACACTACAACACTTGCACTACTTTTGGTTTATTCTGACAGGCCTCTTAAATAGTCAACAAAGAAAAGGCAAACAGCACTTCATAATGAAAATAAAAATAGTCATGTCTCAGGATAGTAATAAGCTTTCTGAAAGCATACTTGTTCTTAGGGAGAATTATGGATTAATGATTAAGTAAAAAAAAAATTAACTTAAAAGCCAAGGAATATTGCACAGGAGTGAGATCTGAAATACAGAGCATTATGAGGCTCTCAATAAGTCCTTCTGAGAAATAATCCAATCCCATGAGAAATTAAGCTGTCAATCTGTTATCACAGGATCACACAGTTAGCAAGAAGAGAAGAGGGAGAGGCTTTTTTTAGATGAAGCATTAAGTTCAAGTAGCAAGTAGTGCTACAAGTGCACCCGTGAAGAAAAGGAGAATGAACTTTTTTTTAATTAAAGCTTGATGACATAGATAGAATTTCGTAATATTTTTAAACTGTATCCGGTTAAAAGTGGTGGCTCAAGTAACACAACCTAAAATAGTAATAGGCATTCTATTTCAAAGCAAGACTCTCATGAATAAAATACGAATAAAAAAGCAATCGCAGACAAAGATAACCTGTGTGACATACACTGATTTGTTGTGTAGGAGGAAAAACAACCATTTAAATGACTGTTCCTCTCTAGGATGAAATTCAGTTTTAAATTACTTTGTGGTTTTGGAGAGTCAGCTGAGAGAAATGAAATACCAAGCATAGCTTCCAGAGAAGTGAAAGCTGACTTCCTAAATGGCAAAACAGGTGTGAATAGTTTTATGAATCAGGCAAGAATTAGGACTTTGAACTACTCTAACTGAAATAACCCTTAGAACCAGACATCAAATTGCACAGAGGTGGATTTCTTCACAAGGTCCTGCAGCTTCATTGCTTTATTTGTATTAAAAGATCACTTTATTGAAGTAATCAAAATACCTCAGAAAAGTATGGTTGAACAGGATTACACGGATTATTAGTTCAGCCAATTCATCTCCTGCTCTGAAGAATAACCAAGTACTTTTCACCATCCCTAACAGTTCTTTAGCTAAACTGTTCTTAAAATGCAGTTTGGTGCTGTAGCTTCTCCACTATAGGCCATCCCTTCCAGTGTTTAAGTTATTTATTGAGTTAGATAGATAGTTTTTATTAACATCTCATTTTGAATCCTTAACCCTGCCCATTTGTTTCTTAACAAAAGAAACAGAGGTAGAACAGTTCATTGCTGGTTTTTTAGAGAAAATTTTGGGTATTTGAGGACTCTTTTTGTTCCTCCCATTCTTCTGCTTCCCAGACTAAACAAAGGGACAACTGATAAAACATCCTATAGAGTTTACATTAACTCCATTACCAACTGCATGATGTTTACATGTTTCTAAAACATCCCCTCAGCCCTCTGACAGAGAAACTGGGAGGACTCATTGAAATGGGAAAGCTGCAAAACATTCACTTGGCCAGTAATTCTGTTTTGAGGCTCGGGACCAAGATGGTCACTTCTGCACACAAGCCTTGGTCTTCTCTCCAGGCTCGTGCCAGACTATATCAAAAGGTATTGGGTCAAAGGAGCAGGAAAGGAAAAATGTACGGCATGGGTCGGAGGGTCTGGTGGCATTTAAGACTACATTTCTATTATAATTTAAAAAGTAATGTGGAGATCTCAAGAGAAGAATTCCTCCTTTTCTATCTCCCCTTTTCAGTCTCCCCTGGATGAAATCCAGTGAGGGTGCTTGCATGCTCTGGCAAGCAGGACCTGTGGTGGCCCCACAGCTGCGAGCAGCAGCCTCCTGTGGGGTGGGAGCAGTGAAGGGAAGCAGGACATGGGCTGTGGGAAGGAAGGGTCATCACAGGGACTAAACTTTCTTACACCCTCTAAGTCTGCTTTAGTATCCCTCCAGTTTCAGCAGTGCTTTTCAGGAAGAGTTTCATTAACAACCTTAGCAGTATTTCATTCTAGCTGCTATGAATTTGCCAGATGCCCCTAGCCCCTGGCTGTTTCAGAAACTCTTTTGGTAATTTCTGTGGTGCTGTGAGTCTCTCTCCCCCTCTCATTCTCTGCCTTCATGTCTTTGCAACCCCTGACCCCAGTAGTCTTATTGATGATTAGTCCCTATGGGACATACTAAGATATGCTTAGGAGTGAAATCCAAAGGGGTTCCTACCAAATAGCACATTGAATTTGGCTTCTGTGTAACACATTTGACTGGGAAATATCATTGTTCCATTATGTTAGTTATTTAAATTATGCCTATATAACAAAAAACACGTCCTAAAAACAAGTTGCAGGGGAAGAAAGCTTGTAACAGACTGTCCCTTTAAAATCAGAATAAATAATTAATTGTGTGGGCTTAGTTTTTTCTACATTCCAGCTGAAAACAGTAGTAATTTCAAATGATCAAAGGAAAGCAATAAAGTTGAAATACAACCAATACAGGCCATCCACTCAGGCCTGTAGTTTCCTTACACCAGTAAACTTTCTGTTTACTCATTTCTCCCATTTGTCTTGAATTAATAGCTCTGGTCTGTTTAGTACCACTGGCAGCAGTGACAATTATCCTTTGATTCATACCCCAGCAACTTGTTAATTCAAACAAGGTCATTCCAGCCACACAGGCACAGGAGTGCAGACTGAAAACAAACAGGAGCCAGGTAAACAGCCTCTCCCCATCTCCTGGTGAAGAAATGCCACGGGGACAGGTACTTGTTATGGCAGTCACAACCTTCGACAGCATTGTCAGGAATCCTTTTCTGGCTCTTCAAATTCTTGATTCTGCCCAAACCTTAAGCCCCTTTGGTGCAACTTTTCATCCAAAATCCTCAAAAAGAATGGGATAGCTGGAAATTAAAAATAACCTGTGTAATCACTTTCTTACATGTTTGCACATTGTCACTCACCAGATCTCTGTTCTTCATCTACCATACTTGGACTGGTCAGATGATAACAGAAGAGTAAGTTCACGTTTCCCATCCCAACCTTTGTGCTCAGAGGAGTCAGACCTACATTAGTTTGAAGGGGCAGAGAAAGTGGATGAACAAGAAGATTGTGCTTGTCTCCTTGCTTGTGATGCTGCAAACATGTGGCCACCTACCTAAATGCACAATTTGACTGAAATCAATGCAGCTGTTCATAATTTCAAACATGCACATAGTTTAGAGGATTCTTTATCTTGTTGCTACCTAAAGCTATAAAGATAAAATTGTACCTTTCTAACAATTTTGGAATTACCAACATCCTTGTGTTAGAGTCTGACAGCTTTCCAGAATATTCTATACCCTTTTATCTGAAACAGATATGTCATAAATTCTGCTTAGCAAGATGACTCAGTGTTGGCCAGGATAAGACTATAAGTACAACCATCCCCATGGGACTATTTCTGCAGCTTGAAGACACTGACATGGAGTCTGGCCTCATCATGTGGTATCAGCACTCACCTTCCCACATCCTGCCCTGCCCCAAATCCCGCTGGGACCAGCTGAAAAACTCCTACTGCCTTTGAAAGGATCTTGACAAAGCTGAAAAAGCAGCCCTTTGCTGTACTGGTGTGCATTTTCCCATCAGTTTTTTTGCATCCCAATTAGGAAGAAGTGCACTCTAAAACAAATAGGTTTGTTAGCAATTTTCCTTTCTTTCTCTCCTGTTGATTATAGACTGCATTATTAAACAGGTACTTTCTTGTCAAAGATCTGAAAAGGTAGATTTTATAATACAAATTATGAAAAAATATTTCATATGTCTGAAATATGTTTAAGCAGAGGGCTCGAGAGAGCTGTGCAAATGTACTGAAGTGAGAATTGCCCTGCCCTTCACTCTCATTTCCAAGGCTGGATCAGGGATATGTCAGTACTAGTAAGAATTCAAAGGTGAGAGCCGTGTTCCACCTGGCAATCCATTCCCTGCAGCAATAGCCTTTCTAGCTTATTCTGTAGCCAGCCCCAACAAAGTCAGATAAAGTCTGTCAGGACCCAGATGTAGCTCAGAAACTCCAACTCAATAAACAGGTAAATAAACATCCTTACTCACACAGTCCCATTGATGTGAATAGTCAGACATAAGTATAAGCAAATGTTGGCATAAAGGAAGCTCAGAAGCCTGGGAGTGCTCTGCAGTCCTCTGCAAGCACCCACGCCTTGCCAGGGTAAGCAGTAGAACTACTACACGAGAGAATATAATCTCAAGGAAATATTCTATAACAAAGTGTACAGAAAACAGACATTCTCCTACTTTTAATTCAGTTCCTAATTGCTAACAGTGTATAAAAATACTCGGGGCAGTAAAATTAACTAGAACCTTCTGTTTTAAGTATAGAAACCACAACTGTGGAAGCTCAGCATGCTTTGTGGATACCAGGAAAATGTGAGCCCTAATGCGCTGTAGCTGCAATCTGATTCCCAGCATATGTCCTCAAACTGGTGAATTGCTGGGGGAAGGGGCCTTCTGGTCTGGGAATCACATCCCAATTGCCATTTCCTAGACAAAGAACTAGAAATTGTCTTGTCATGCTATGTATGAGATGACATTTTGCTATGTTTAATAAGTCTGACTGCAGTAGATCATAGAAATTCCCTAGAAGCTGCCCACACAAATTTAGGACTTCCTAGTAAGTCATCTCAACAGCAGTCCGTGAAGAGAACTGTCCCAGAAAAACAGTGCTGTTTGACAGGACAACAGGTCTGACAACTTGTTTGCTGAAATGCCTGCCTAATCCATCCAGTCCACCCTTAGTTGAAGAAACCTGAAAAGAGTCTCCGTGAAGTGCAGTGCCCAGCGCCTGGGGAGCCAGCCCAGTGCGCTGAAGTGCTGGGGGCTGCAGCAGGGCAGCCCCTCTTGCCTGCTCTGCCTGCCCGCTCCCTCCCCAGCTCGCAAGCCTGGCGGGCCATGGGAGGAGCTGCCAGCTGCCAGTGCAAGGAAATTGGGCTTTGGCATCTGTACTTCTGCAGCGCTGCACAAGATCAACATTTTTCACATTTTCAGCAGGATGTGACCAGCTTTGAAAATTGTGCCCTGAATCAAGCTTTCTCTTAGATAAATCTCACTAACTCCTTTCATATTTGGTCAGTATCCCATTCACTGGCCCAAGACCTTTCTGATTCCCATCTTTGCTATCATGCTTTTCCTCCCTCACTGAGAGAGCACTGCTGCAGGAGGAGAAAAAAGTAAGACAGTTTGAAGAAGGGACAGGAGAGCAAGAAGAGGAAAGAGTTGGCAGTGAGAAATAGGCAAGTCAGCAAAATAAAATCCAAATTCAAAAGGTAATACTTTAGAATAGAAGTAAGTTTTCCTCATCAGAATTCCATAAAATTCCAAAACAAATGTCTGTGGAGATTTCTGGGTGAAAAAAAGAACACAGGTTTAGGAAAGCTGAGATGTATGTTTCTAATTTTGAAGGAAGATTTAGAGAGAAAACATACTGAAAAAATAGAAATCAAAATAATGAAAAAAAGTAATCTATGTGAAAAGGCAGCTAAGGAAAGCACATGTATCAGGGCTGAGAAGATACTGGAGAACTAGGAAAGAGAAAACAAAAGGAAAATATGGTGCTTCTAATTTTCTTTCAAAATTATGGAATGATGTGCACACAGCATTGCAAATCCTCAGTTTAGGAGATTTAACATATGGAGGGAAGAGAAAGGGAGGAAGTGAGTGCTTTACATCCGTGAGAAGCCAAGCAGAGCTGCAGATCACACGGGGTTGTAGCCTTGCCAGAAGCATCCTAGTTCAGTACGGCTCTTGCTCTCCTCTGCCTACATTTTATCAATCAGAGAGCACTTTGGGGGAAAAAAAAAGGTGACCAGAGGGGAAAAAAACAATATATGCACTTAAATGCAGTAGGAGAACATTCCCACCCTGAGGAAAAGAAGCCATTTATGCCCCCCCAGACTGCCACGTCTGGTCCTGCAGTGCGTGAGGAGGTCAGAGCCTGAGCCCTGGGCTGATGCAGGGAAGCTGACATTACTTATTTTTATCTGTTTCATTAACAAAACCCCTGTGATGTTATAAAAAATAAACACAAAGGGGATCTATTTGGATCTCAAAGGCATGTACTTGTAAGGTGGGAAATGCCTCTTTTGTGACTGACTGCATCAAGTTTAACATATTCCTGCAAACTCTTTATGCAGGGCATGACCACGACCCTCATTACTTCTCTAGCCTGCAGCAGAGGTCAGACATGGGTCAGTACTCAGGTCACAGAGGAAACTATAAATCTAGCAATTGATATACTTTTGTCTATTTGCTATAGGTAGTCTTTTATACATAAAATGTACATGACCTAGAATTTAGAGGACTTGAACCACGCTGCCAAATAATTACCTTTCCTAAGCTCAGCCCCAGGGTCTGGTGTTCTGAAAAATCTTATTTCACATGTGAAATAAGACTTATTTCATTTGTGAGCCCTTATTTCATTTGTGAGCCCTCTTTTTCAGTAAATCAATACATTTCCTTCAAAACAAACCCCAGAGGTTCCTCCAAGGGGAGTCAGCACCAGAAATCACATCATCATGGCAGCGTGGGGCCTCCCAGTCTTTTTCTGCATTTCACCATTCTCTTACACTATCCCAGCCAGTGTCACTCACTCAGCCCCCCCCTCCCCCCCCCCCCCCCCCCCCCCCCACATTTTCCAGGCACTTTGAACAGATAAAACATGCATGCCATATCCAGAGTCCACACATACAGGCGTGTTGGACACAGCCTGCTCTGAGAAATGTGGACCTGAGGTGCCTTATGGCACCTGGCCAGATGCCAGAGGTCACTCCCTAGGATGGAAGCCTTTGCCCACAGAGACAAATAATCATGGCTGGCTCAGAAACCAGTGAGTAGTGCTGCAACTACTCATTACTTTTCAGACTTAACTTTAAGAGAAAAATATTTAATTATTTTAATTTTACAGTCTTATGTTTACATGGCTTATGTCTAGAATGTTAATCTAAATGAATGTTTTCTAAAAATTAGTGCCTAAAACTTTTTTTCCAGGGGAAAAAAAAAACCCTATTCCTACAAAATAAATTTATTTTCTTATTTTACTGAGCTTGCACGGTCACCCTTTCTTGTGATTTGAAGAGGGAGGATCTGAGGTTTTAGTGCTGTTGTCATCTGTATGGACATAAATGGTGGAAGAATGTGTTTGAAAGAGGTTTTGTAGTGCAGAGATTTGAATATGAAACTTTGCCAGTTGTGGGACACAGCAAATTGTACAGCAATCCTACAGAAGCAACATCTCTGGTATTTTCCCACCACAACAACATCCAAACTCTAATGCCATGGCTGTAGATTGATTTTTTATGGCTTTAAAGAGTGTAAACTCTGAACTTCTGGAAACTAAAGTAGTTGTAAATGAAATAATTTTTTTATAAAATCATGTGTAATTGGTATCCAAGGTTTTCACTTCAGACACAGCCCAGGCTCAGCACACTTAGGTACTGCTCTTACAGAAGGCAGGGGTTTCAGTTTAGCACATGCAGAGGGGCCTTACACAGAAGCAGGCTGTATTCACACACTGTCTCTCCAGCATGACCTGAGCTTCATGAAAACTTGGTACATCCAAAGAAGAGGCTGGGGGAAGGGAAGCAGAGGCGCAGAGCAGATGTGTCTCACTCAGGCTGTCTTACAAGCTATGGCTCCAGCATTTGGTACCAAGCATGTGCTATATTTTCTACTTGAAAGCTGGCTGCCACTTCAACTGAAAATGGTTTTGTATGTGCTGCACCATAAAATTACACAGACACACAGACACAGAGGGCCACTCTAACTAGCTGTTTACCTCTGTGCTTCTACCACAGCACATAAGTTATAATCGGAGGAAGGAAACTCCTAGGAGATGTGAAGGCTTTAATTGTTTCAGCATGCAGATGGTTTGCATTACAGAGAATCAGAGAATCGACACAGCACAAGGTCAATTCATAGTTCAGTAATAGCTGTTTCAGCAAGTGAATTTAGTTTGTTTACACCTCTTCTGGGAAAGTTTTAACTGCTATGTAACTTATTTTATAGATATTTCTAGACTTAAGAAACACTGCAACAGGTGAAATTGGAAAAGCGTAGGTTGCCAGAGCCATTTCCCTCATGTTTGATGCTTAGCAATTTTTAGAGCAGCTAAATATAGCTTTTTTCCTACAACATTTGAACAACATGTTTCATCATGTTCTCTTTTCTGTCACTGACATAGAAATGCTCTAATACAGGCTCACAAAGACATCTCCCACAACTCCAATTTCCTTCGCTATATTGAGATATGCCACACAACCTGTGGACCTAGAGACTGAAAAAGATAGTTACTCTTGCCCTTAACTATCAATCTGAGCTGCCTCTCTCTGAGAAGTTTATGTTCCTTCTGCAAGGCAGCTCAGCTGTTCCTGAGGCAGCTGCTGAACCACCTCAATTTAGGGCTTAGATGGTTAGGATAAACTGGAACCAATTTTTTTTTTTTTCTTTTTTTTTTCTTAATAGCACCAGGCTGAAATCTGCCCCAGTAGAACAGCTGCCTCATCAGCTGAGCCATCCCTCCAGGCAAAACAGAGCTTTCCAAGAGGAAAACAAGCTGGGTACTGGGGCAGCAGGGGATTACCACAGCAATACCGAGGTAAGATGTCACTGGTCAGAGCTTGGAAAGCTCCACGTAGGAGAGGAACACAAAGTACACTGGGGCACAAAGCACCAGACTGCATAAGCTACAAGCACTTCCTTTTATGCCATTTACCAACTGGTTCCCAGATCTGTCTGGCTAGCTGCCATTACAAAGGCAATGCCACCAGTGCCAACTGTGAAAAAACTGCATCTGGCATGAACAGTGCATGGCTTTTGTTTTAAAAAGGACGTTCTTTGTTCCTCACACCTTGTCCTTGAGTTCTGCTGGTCAGTGCTTATTCTCATCAGCCATATGCTATCTCCATCATTCACCCTCTGCCTCTTGTCCCACAGGAGCAGTGCCAGACCCCCACATCAGGGCAGCACGGCATCTCCATGCCTGCACTCAAGTGTCGGGAGTGCCAGACCTGGAGAGCAAACTGCAGTGACGCATTGCCAAGAGGGGTTATGCTCATGTGGCTCAACAGATGTACAGATGTATGTCCATATGTGCAGGAAACTCAACACTGGGTGTTCCTCCCCTCCTCTGACATGTGACTACATTAGCAGAGTCACTGGATAATTGAAAGATGGGCTGGATCTCAAAGTCAGTAAGTGGTAAGTGAACTTGCAGTCTTACATGCATACCTCAAAACATGTCAGAAACATCACTCATGATATTAGCAGAACAATGTTAAAAAGTCCATGCTCTGTGCTGTGTGCATTAGGGTATCTACCTTCATTTTCTTTGGGTCTGAAAGTCTTTCTAAAAACTCTTTGTTTCAAAGACCTGTTTTTAAATTAACTTACAAAAAAGACTGCAGATCTCTTTAAAATATTTTTGTGGCAGAGGTGTGAGGATTTGAAACAGGGAGGCACACCAACACTGCAAGCCATACCTAAGAATTTCACAGCTGTGTCCTGGAAGCAATCTCCTGCCACAACCCCACCACGCTGCACTCAGTGGTCCTCGGTGTGGCCTTAACATCTGCTTCGGCATCTGCTCTTCCAGAGGACCTGCCCCTGCGTGCTTGGCTTCTTTCAAAGCCTCCTGCGATGGCTCAGGATGGCTGGCAGCGCTGTGCAGCGCTCTGCAGCCATGCAAACGCCCTTACAAGGCAAGGCGGGATCGCCCCCTGCCTCGGTGAGGCTCCGGCAGCCACATCCACTACTGTACATCCTTGATCCAGCTTTCCCGGGACCATTTAAAATAACTTTGGGGGGCAAAAGGCAGCCCAAGCTTTAGGTCTAATTCTTTATGTTGGTGATAAGCTGAGGTGCACTTACAGGACAGTGAATAGAGTTTGTCTAGCTCCTAACTTGGAAAAGAGACTGCAGGCATCTGGGCCAGAAAGCGTGCAGCTGCCAAAATTAAGCAGGCAGCTGGAATCAGAGCAAACTGCCTCTAGCAGCCCTGCCAACAGATTCTGCAGGTCAGCTATTGAAATTATTTGCACATCAGCATATTTCAAATTTTGAATGCAGCCTTTTGTGAAAGATCACAGTGAGAGCATTTGTAAAGACGGGGTTGTTCTCCGACAAAAACAATTTCCTAAAGAATCCACTTCCTTAACATAAAAAAGGTGGAAGGTTTTCCTAAAACTGGCACCAAGAGCATATCTGTGACATGGAGATAATTACTGGAAGTAACCAGTGAGACTGCCAAATCTGACTACAGCAGAACTGCCAATTTTTTTTTTCCTTCTTAACTGATGCCAAAACACACAGGTGACTTACAAGAAATGAAAGTGTGGAGAAGAGTGTAAAATAAGACTACTCTTATGCACAGCACTTGAGCACAATCTAGAGGATTTGTCTATGAAATGCTGCCAGCTGTTGGACTATGGCCAACTCATCTTAAAATTCAGATAGCCTGAGGGAGGGTGGGATGGAGGTACACGTCCTTCCCTCACATCAGAGTACCCATGGCTCAGGGACATGTACTGACTCCCCATCAGGCCATCTCAGTCCAAAGAAGACTCAAAACTGCAAGCTGAGGATACTTTAAAGAAAAGAAGAAAATAGATGTTTACAAAGTGTTAGTGAAACTGGATCTCTTGCAGCAAAACTCTGCTTTTACTGACTTTTACTTTACTTTTACTGACTCTGCTAGACCCTGCATCTCCTTTTTCACTGTCTAACCTAATGCCATGATTCTCAAGAATCCCCAAGAGTGGGGCTGCTCTGGGAGGTCTAGACAGCTTGATGGGACACAGAGGGATACAAGAATAAAAAATCCAGATGGCTTATGTCAGCCCCTCTTGTCCCTTTTCTGTCTCTGTCTTTCCCTGGCAGGGGTCCTATCTCTGGCCCCACATGGGGGCTGTTCACATCTGACAGGCTGCTCCTGCACTGCATGGAAGGACCTGGCAGCAAAGGGGTGAATCCCAGCAGCCTGGGATGTGAGTTGAGGCAGGGCAAGTTGTGGGAGCTGTGCAGCCCAGCACAGCTTGGCAAGTTCCTGCTGCGAGACGGAGCATGGGATCTCTGAAAGATGGTTCAGCCAAAGAAGAGGACTCCTGACCTACCCAGAAAGGGTTGTGTTAAGGACACTTCTCAGACAGACAGCAGCTGCCAAATGACAACTGAAAGTGTGGATCCTAGGTATTTTCAAAACACTTTTTTCTTCTTCATTCACTCCAGTATATTGCTCCTGTCTTTAGTTATACCTGTTGATTGTGGGGAAAATGATATTAAGAACTCAGTAAAATCATAGTTCATAAATGAAAGTGCCAGAGATTTTATTCCTTCCACTCCCTCATACTGAGTTAACTCTAAATTTACCTTCATCTGTAATCCTCATCTTTAAAAAATCAACCTTGCTTTCCTTTCCCAAATGATGGATTCTTTAACAAATTCAGGGTTATTCATAGAAGTCACAGGTAAAGCATAAAGAAGAAAGAATCAAGTTCTCAGAACTCATAACTCTGTGCCACCTAGTGCATTCATTCACTATAACATTTTGCAAGAGAGAGTTCATCCTCATTGTGGCAATAGGTAAGGAACACTACTCACATTTCTAAAAATCAACTTTTGACTGCCCAGACTGAGACATATTTTGAGGTAAAATGAAATAGCAGATTTGCATGCCATGGGCAACTCCCTCTCCCCAAAACAAAGAAGAAAAGAAAGCCAGAGGCAAAAGACTAAAACTTAAATCAGTGCATCTGAAAACCAAGGCCAAATTGTCTTGCTGAAGGCCATATCTAATTAGTCATTAGTTGAGCAAGGACTGCAAATCTGGCTTCCTCGGTCCCTGTTTCATGCTCTAATCCCCACCTCCAACAAACTGCTTTATAATAAACATAAGACCTTACTGATTAGTCATATATGCAGATAAGGAAATCTCTCTTCAAGGTAACTGTAAAGGAAAATGTTACTCAGGATGGCAAAAGGAAGGTCAAGGGAAGAGAACAATGTAAATGGAAAATAGAAAAATGCTGGAAAGCACTGTTCTTCTAAACCAAAGTTCAAGAGGACTGGGAAATATAAAAGTAATGTTCAGCTTTGTGATACACTGGTCTTCCTTCCCCAGAGAATAATGTTGCAGAATTTTCTGATAAGAAATTGTGATAGAAAAGCCTAGTGAAATTAAGACAATGCAATTTTTATCCTGAAGTCAATTAAGTGAGGTCAGCCCCAGGCAGGATGCATGGTATTGACCTCATCCTGCTGCCCCATGGTAACCATCATCACTGCCTTGTTCTCACCTAGGATTGTAAAGCAAAATAATCAATGATGGTATTTATCTTCCTATAAACAAACACTCTATCAGAAAAGACAAAGCCTTAAAAGGGCATTTACCATGGCTACAGTACACACTTGCAAGCATCAGCAGAGAAAAAGTTGGAGAAGTATAGGGTATGAGTTAGGCAAATCAAGTAATCATGTCCAGTTACCCATCTTACGGCAACATATCAGCAGGCAAAATATCTGAAACAGACGTGCAGCTTTCTATGGGTTCACAAGACTAATTGTAATATATATGTCTGAAAATCTCTTGGGATCCTATGATGAAAGTTTTCTTCTCAAATGCAAAGGGGAGATAATTTTTCCATTTTTCTCTAGGAGTTATCCAAATAGGGCAGGCAGGCAGAGACCAGCCAGGTTTATCTTCTCAGGAAACTGTCCAGTGTCCAAGCATCATGGCTCCAGCATCATCTGGGTCAGGAGCTGATCCAAAATTCATCCATAGGAGGAGCCTCTTGATTAGGAATCAAGGCACAAGTCATAAATAATATGAAAGTCACAGATGAAAGGTGATCAAGATGCAAAACTACTGTTGGATTGAAAATCCCAATTGAGATGTCACAACTATAATGTAAAGTGTGAAAGAATTATACAACAGCCTTTTGTATCCAGGCAGCTTTTTTCACTTGGCAGCAAAGTATCATAAGGTCTCAGGAAGCAGAGGTGCTGAATCCCCAGTGGACCTGTGCTGCAGGAATGGAGGCTTACCACAGCTGAAATAAAAAGGGAGGAGGAAACATGACAAACTAGCTATTGCTTGAGATCTCCCGCAAGTGCTAAGAGAACCCAGCATGTTTTGATCTGGGGCAGCCAGCTACTCCTTCATGCTTTGGGCAGGAGCAAGAAGACTACTCCCCAGAGGTTTAACTAGTAGGACTTCATTGTCGTGCATTTAAATGGCATGCAAGTGGTGACAGTCTCCCCTTTCCCAGTAAAGCTATTGAAGCATTAACACTACATCACTGGACTTTTACACACCTATACACACTATTTGCAGAGTAAACGGGGAAGGTTTAAGCTCTTATCCCCAGTTCCTGTGGAGCACACTGATATGAAGCAACACATACAAGAGTAGAGCTTCACTGTAGAATGAGATCCCTTGGAGAAGGGGAACACAGAGTGCAGCACATGCACATAGCTGGGGAGAAACTGAGCTCCTGAGAAAAAGCGGGCTCTTCTGCCCTGAGGAAGAGTCTGGAGGGCAGCTTTTAGGCAGTGTCGCCAGTTAGAGGAAGCCATGAATCAGCATGAAAAAATGCTACCTGCTGTCATTTGATTCCTGCACTCTGGGAAACAAGACTTTTCATTTCTGTAAGAAAAACAAACAGAGCAACATAGGGCTCTGTTGTCTACCTGATTTCCTAACAGCCGTCTTTGTTACTGTTGGTTGGCACGCTACTTGGATCAAAGACTGGGAACAAATATTTTCCTATCTTCACCCAGCAATGTTATCATTAAAAATAATCAAAAACCACTCCCCACCTTCCTTCCCCACCAGGGAAGGTTTTGCATCATGCCCTTCCTGCACTGAGTTAAAAGGCAACAGCAATCTCCGCTGTGTATATTTCCAACAGCTGCTAATGCCATAAGTCAAACAAAAAGGCTGAAACTCTATTAAAAAAAAAAAAAAAAAAAAAAAAAAAAAAGGCAGATAATGTGAAGCTGGATGAGTATTTGAGAATATGAGATGTGGGTTTCCCAACAGTTCTGATTTTTTTTTCTAATCAGTTCTCACTGCCATCTCGTTATTTGCTCAGGGCAGGTCTACGTGGGATGAATTAAGCAGTCTGCATCATATCACAAGCCCAGCTACCTTCCTGAATATTCAAATGCAAAATAAAATCAGCCTCTTGAGTAAGTGCCCTAAAAAGTGTCTGATATTAAAGATCTCTTCAGGCCCTTGTTATACTTGACAACCAGTCACCCCTTTACCCCTGTGGATTCATAGGTTAGGACAAACCTGACATGGCTGCTGGTAATTCTATTTAGAGTGAGGTGTTTAATGGATATGAAAAACATAATCAGACCATGCAGGGTGGAATGAAAGCCAGTGTCACTCTGTTTGCCAACCTGTCTCTAACTGAAAGGCAAAGTTCAGTACTCCATCTGTCATCTATAGCATATGGACTTCAGAGAAAAATCAGTGTTAGGATTTTGCTGAGACAGAGATTTGCAGGGCCCAGCATTTACACCCCATTTAACAATTTCCCTACCAGTGCTCATTTTCTTTGCATGTTTTGAGGGCTCAGTAAGGCACTCAGGACACTATAATAGTCAGTGATCCATCACCCAGCAACTGCAGCCTCCACGTACCATCTAACCTACAGCATAAACCAGCAAAATACATATCTTCAAGCACACAAGTCTTGATGCAACATCCATTTGCCTTCACATGCCACACCAAAACCAGCTGTCCTAGTGGTTGCTGTCCTGCTCTGCATGTTGAAAAATCTACCCTGAAGATAAGACAAAAATGTTCTCTGATCCCTCTGCTGCAAACCGTCACAAGCCCAACCCTCAGGCTCCACACAGAACTTAACATTTTAGAGGATCAGTTCTCCTTGAACTTTTTTTCCAACATGATTAAGCAATGCTGTTTGAATACTGGAGAGCCACCTGGAACATACAGGACCTGAAAGAGTATTACCTGTGTTAAATTAGCAATGTTATCATCTATTCTCTTCTGAGCCTGCTGAGATACTGGGAAGATATTAATAACTTTGAATTAGGAAGAAAATTGGCACAATAAAAAAATACAGTAGGTATTTCACATCCTGCACCTGGCACAACACTGACAGCAGTGGAAAGGATTGTGAAAAAATATGTGTATTGGAAATAAATAGTGGAAAAAGAACATTGATCTTACAATGGCAGCTGGCAAAATGGCAGGTTGAGACTGGCTACATTTTAGGGAAACGTATTTTCTAGGAAGACAATACAAACCTCCCGAATATGAAAACACCTAACTTGACAACCAGTCACCCCTGGTACAAAAAATCAAAACCAAATTTTAAATGTTCCCCTTGTCTAATAGGAGCATTTTCCGCTAATTTGAAGCCTTGTCTGCATCTTCGATGGAACTAGAAAATCAGAGCTGTTTGACTACATTGATCTGGTTGCTAAACAACTGATAATTGACCTTCTCTAGGTTTCAGTAGTGTGGGCTTTAAGCAGTGAGCTTGTTATCTTTCTGTTGGAAAGGTCGGGACTGAATATTGACCAAGTGCTTAAAATTGAAAGAAACCCCCAACAAGACCAACTTAAGAAAAAAAGTTTAAAGACAGATTTGATGATAAAAATGTGTGTTTTTAAAAAAAACTTTTAAAAACACAATGGCATACAAACACAATTCAGTTTGCTTCTGTGGGCTGAAAATTTCCACCAGGAAGCTGAACTTTATTCTGTTAAAAATATAAATTCTAGTATTAACTCTGTTTGGTGGTATCATGATACAAGTCCCCTCGCCACGTGCCCCATCCAGTCTGTACTTACTGGGCTTTGAGGTCTACTCGGAGTTCTAAAACCCTCTTCTTGTTTAAATGGGTCTTTTGGATTTATCCTACTTGCAAAATTCAACTACTGCCTCAGTCCCCATCAACCCAAGTGTTTGTTCAGAGTGCTCAAGAAAACCCAACAGACTATTCCGTGATGCTTGTGCCAGAGAATACTGAAGAAGCCCAAATATCTGATAGAGTAAATTCAATTCTATAAAATGTTACAATTAATTTATTATTTAGACACCTCAAGCCAGCATTGTGCAAAGCCCATTTTAATAATATTCCTTCGAGGGACGGGTTGCAAAGTGTAGTGCCCCAGGAACTGTTGTGGAAACTCTTAAATTATTTTTTGAAAGCTTGGAACTAATTTCTAGTTTATATAATTGATCAAACCTTTTATTTTTGCCAAATATATTTCCCTAATAGTAACCTGAGCAATATACACAATTAGAACTGAAATCAGCTTCAGTTTTGGTTTAAAAGCTTTTGCAGTTACTGTCAAAATTTAAAATTTGCCTCATTTTTCCTGCCAAAACAAACATAATTCACTTTTCCTCTTTTCCTTTCAATTACTACCAAGCATAACCAGGTTTAATATAGATTTGAAATATGTGAGCCATAAGCCTCATGCCCATTGTACAGAGTACACACCATTACCAAGAGTTGGTAGAGGAAAGCAATCAATAGCTCAAAGGTAGTTTTCATTATTAATCAAGAACTGCACACACCTGTGTTGTCAGTTTTTTTCTTCATGGGTTATTTCTGAAGAAACATTCAACTACCATATCTTTTAAGGGAAGGAACTGAAACCATTTTCATTTTCAGGTACATTTAAGTGACAACATCAGTGCCCTTCCATGTCCAGAAGTTTCTGTGTTAGCACTGTGAGATCCTCTCATTCTTCTCCATGGCATTCATGCAATTTGAAGCAATCTGGGGGGTGTTGTTATCCAAGTCATTTGTTACACCCTATATCTCTTTCTATACTTTATCAAGTGCCTCAGGTCTTGTACCAGCTTCAACTCTGAATGCCCTTTTTCTTTGAGAAAATTTGAGTGTAGTGAGACCTCTTTGGCAAGGCTTGTCAACTTGAAGAAATAAATTCTGTCTGTGACTTGTGCATAAAAAATTGTCAATTTTTGATTCATCTAGGATAATAGAAAAACAGGAAAAACTGAAAATCCACATAATGGCTTTGATACTTCTTAGACTTTTGAGAAGGCCTTGGCATGTCAGTTAGAGGTGGTGCACCTGTAATTGGCAATATGGTAGCATAGGAGAGGATTGCTGGAAAGGAGCTTTATTCATCCCACTCTTCTTGTTCGTGGAAGAAATTGGCAACTCTTTCCCCAGCTTTTTCTGAGTGCTCTGTACAAGACCACAGAGAACCTATATACATAATTTCCTCTTTAATGTCTATAGGAAGTCTGTTCAGGAGGGAAACATCTAGGGCCACACAATTTTCACCTGAGTCATGTATTTCTGCCATTGGTACTTGCATTATGTTTGACATTGTGAGTTTAGTTTTCAAGTATTTAACCCCGTAGCCTTAGCGATCTGTAAGAACAGCTTCATCATGGAATTTCCTTGACTTTTTTATATTGAAATATTTATGTGTGTATATATACACACTCAGAGAAAGAAGCTCAAAAATTAGGCCTTTTGAGCTCCAATGACTTGTTAACAAAGTCAAGCTGTGTGACCACATTCCAGATTCTGAGGCTCTTTGACCACTCATGTGTGCACCCAAGTGCTCCAGTTCCTGGCAGAATTGCACAGGAGGGAAATCCACTGGAAATCTGTAGACTCTCTTTCCAACATCAGCCGTTAAGAGCCTGTAAGAAATTCCTCTTTCCCATAAAGGAAATCTTAGGTCTAGATTCTCAAACTGTGTCTCAACATGACATTTGTTCAAGGTTATTTGGAGTTTAAGGTGTTCCAGACACATCATAGCACCCAGCCCCTGTTGTGCTGACAGCACTGTTCACAGGCTGTGTTGAGAACTGAAGAGCTGATTGGGCTTTGCAAGGACAAAGGTTAGAAGCTACAACATTTTCCTGACCCATTTTGAAAGAGCACTGTCCAAAACCAGCAGTGCTGGTGCCGCTGGGAGTGGAAGAGCAAGGGGAACAGGGAAAAGTGTATAGGCATGAACAAACATTCAGGAGCAGGAACTACAGCTGGGCACCAAGCTCTGCTGCACTCAGGGCACCACCAGCTCACTGCAGCAGAATGAAGGGCAGTTTATATCACCTGCATCAAGCAGGAGATACATTCACACTGCCTGACCAATCTGACATGGTGCTAGGTCATAGAGAGTTGGAGTTCAAAGCATTGCCTACTATCATCACAAAGTAATATTCTCTGTGTTTGAAGGAGCATATGCCAACACAGAGGTGCCATGACTCTTTAACTGTACCAGGACTAGAGTGCCAATATAATGACTTCAAACTAGCACTTTAGTGTTTTAAAAAAAAAGCACTTCAAAACAAAACAGTTGTCTCAGGAAGAAAAGGCACAAATCCCAGGACTATGGTCTGTTACGAAGTCATCCCTCTCCATAAATACTAAAAAATTTGAATAGTCCTGCAAAATCCTTTCACAATTTAAATTGATGTTCACTGTATGGGTGAGACATTCCCAAATACATGTGTGATCTTTGCAACTCTCCATTTGACTAGCATAGCTCATGCAAAATTAACTGGTTTTGCATGCCATGTGATTTTCAAAGTCACAGTATAGATAAAGGAGAAGCAGGCATCACTGGGAGAAGTTCTGTGCCAAGAATCTAATGCCTATTTTAGCAAATGATGTAGTGCAACACACAGCTCTGTAAAAGACAGCAAGTGGTGCTGAGAATCCAAAGTCTTCAATATAAACTCTTCATAATGATTACTTAAGAAAATCTCTGCTTTGATCTGGTGGACTGAGTGTGTTAGGTTGGCTCCTGGAGTACCTCTTCTCACAGGCTTCAGGAAGCAGCTTAGTTTTCACCTGAAGTGGAATGGATTTTTGTCCTATGACTACTCTCTGATATCAACCAAAACAAGGGAAGTAAAGACAACTGGAAGATTAGCTTCAAAAGCACAGTCCTGCATCTAAGTAAAAGGGACTGCAGACTAGATACCATCCACAGAGTAAGAATGCAAGAATAATTTTGTAAAGAAGATAGGTTCAGTCTTTTTACCATCATCTTTTTCCCATCCCCTGACCCCTTCATGATCTCATACTAAACACCTGTTCAGTTTTATACATGAGATGCAGGTTCAAACATTAAACAGAAAGTTAAAAATCACCTTTAAGGCTGATAAAGTTGAGGAAATTTTAGCATGGAAGAAACTAGTAATTTTGAGAAGGCAGCTGAGCTGGGAGTTGTGTTTAATTAAATAGTAATCTAATGCCAGCTTTTGCAACAATGGTCCCCTTCAGAATGTTAAAATTATTTTTTAAAATTCTAATTCCTTTTTTACCTACAAGAGAAATAGACAAGTCCTAGAAAGACAAAGTGGTCTGAGCAGGTCAGTAGCAGAGGAAGGAGCAAATTCAAACCTTGCAGATTCCTGTGGTAGCTCCGTCTGCTCTGTCCATGTGGGACAGCCGTGCGTAAAGAAAATGACCCAACAAGAAACATTCCAGGTTTTCTGCATGTAAATGGTTGCTGCCTCAAAACCAGTGGATGACAGATGCTGAAAATAGCATCTGAATCCTCATTTTTCGTCTATCAGTTGTCAGGCACACTGACCCAAACAGCTAGTGAGGAAAGAGATTTGTAGCCACTGTCACCCACTGCAAGCAGCCAAAGTGTGGCTTCTTCCAAGAGGAAGGAAATCAGTAGGAAAAAACAGTACTTCTTTGATGCGATCTTGTTGCACACAAACAAATGCACATGAAATTTGGCTTCTCTAAGTACTGTAAGGCTCAAAGAGCAAGAAGCAGTTTCCTTGCTCAGTATTCATACCCAGGACAGCACTTGCTCTTTTGTAGATCTCCCACAGGCAAGCTACACATGTCTTTTTGAGTAAAAATTATTTTTAATGCCCTTCTCTCTCTGCTCCTGTCACATTTTCTTGCTGACAGTCACCCACACTTCCAAAACCTGTGTTGCCCTGTACTTCCTCCTCTCCATCGCTGCTGCTCTGCCTTTCAGCATCTGAGTTATTCCCCTTCTGTCTTCCCAACAGCAAGGCACATGGAGGTCACAGAGAGACACTATGTCCTCAGTCACAGCTTGGGGGGCTGGATAGTTGGGTGGTGGTTGGAGCTTCCACAAAATAAAATGTTGTTCTCGCAGAGAAAATTCAGTGATGACCTGGAGGACACACACCAAGCTCAACAAGGGTGCTCAGAAATTTTAGAATCATGGAATCATTAAGGTTGGAAAAGTCCTCCAATGTCATCAAGTCCAACCTTCAACCAAATGAAAGCCACTAAATCATATTGTGAAGTGCCACGTCTACTCATTTTTTGAACACTTCCACAGATGGTGACTTCACCCCTTCCCTGGGCAGCCTGTTCCAGGACTTTCCTGAATAATCACTCCAGTCATTAGAAGTCTTTACACATCTTTGTGTTACCAAATATTTTTTACTTATCTGGATTGTTTTACTTTTTGGTAGAATTATCATTTCATAAATATTGGTTTTGACATAAGTCTGTAGCAAGTTCCATTTTTTTTCCTGCTAAAAATATAAAATTATAAAAATGCTTCCTGGAATCTGTTTGACATGTCTATGGCAAGGGCTGAGGATAAAGTCTAACTTTGTCCATCACAAATGTTTCCCAGCTGGATTTTAGGCCTTCTGTATATGCTATAAGGATTTTGCTTAACAGGAACCTGGAAAGGAAAAGCACTGCACTATTTTTTCATTTGGAATCCTCCGAGAAAATATATCTTTGGTTGATTCACCAATGGGTAAGTGATCATCACAGAGGAATGTAAGCACTGGGTTTTATCCCAACTGTGTGTTAATATTTCTTGCTGCTTTTCCCACCAAGTTAAGTTTGCTTTGCTTTTTGTGTCCTCAGACTGTTTCACTGAAATGGCAGTGCATCATCTTTAGTTAATGATTGTGTTGCTGTGCTTCAGAGCTGACTCAGAATAAATTTTTGCAATCCTCAAGGAGGATTCCCTTGTCCTCCTTAGTATTGTTTAGTATCTGCCTTTAAACAGGGCTATGGCAACAATCACCTGTGACTGCATATCCCACAACTGGTAAATTACAGCAGGAAGATAGTAATGACTTTGAAGACAAGTGGCATCTGTTTGTTTCCTTAGACCAGACTGATTTCAGGAAAGAAAAATTTAAAGCAAAAGTTGCTGTCTAGAAGAGGCATCTGCTGTAGTGTGTTCAAATATTTGTGGAGCGATCTTTCATGTACATAACTGGGCAGCTTTTGAGGGCAGTTATATTGCCTCCTCTATACACTGTGGACAATACCACAAGAAAAAATACACAAGGATCCTAGTTTCTTGCCATACAAAATTGTCTTTTAAGACCTTAGCATAATTATTGCTAAGATGTGCTTAACTTAAATTTGAAATATTTATTCTGTACAACATTATTGAAAAAAAAACCCAACCAAGACCCAAACAACCCATTCCACAAATCTGCTAACATAATATCCCTTGTGTAGGAAAAGTGACACAGGGTGTCAGAACATCAGTTTTATGAATTTATGCATCTTATGGTGGGGCAGAAGGAAGGGAAGAGGAGACTGCTTGGATTCAGAAGTAATTTGGGTGGGCACAAATTTCACAGCTGGCCACTTTTAGCATGCTGCAGCCTGTGCTTGGCAGTTCTGTGGATAATGAAACTCACGGTAGGCTGTTCTATGTATCTCTCTTGATTCTTAGAGTGAACAACAGCAATTCTTACAGTGAATTAAATGAACATTACCAATGATAGCTGGGTCTGAGATTGTTTGGGTTTTAACCCTCTCCCCCAGTAAGGACATTTCTTCAATATGAGTTCTAAAGACAGTAAAAGGGTTAAATTGACCACTGTAGATATGCATATATCAATTTGTTTTCACAAAATATGTTTTGAATAATGCTTTTCAGTTAAAACAGTAACACTCTAAGTTCAGACCATACCTGCTTTAATGAAGGGGTTTTTTGATGCTCAAATAAAAGGCTTGAAAAAAGGAACTTACACACAAAAACTTGCCACAATTCTTCATCCTCCCTCCCCCCTAAAAATAAAAACAGGAGAGTGTCTGTTGTTATCACAGGTGACATCTCAGAGGTTTCTACTGATTAGGTGTAAATGACCCCACAGTGGCCAGAACCAACAGGAAAAACAGCTTTGTGGGATTACTTTTCAGTGGATTTAGCCAAAAACTAACTGGGGCAGGAGTGACCCAGCTGTGCTGCAAAATCACAGCACTGGATGGGAAATCCAGCTTTGCTAGCCGTGCCTAAGTGAGACATTCTTCCCGAGCAACCAGATGAGGCAGGCAGACAAGAGAAAGCAGTAACTACACGGGCAGGAGATCTCTTACCTGGCCACTGCTGTAAGGTGACTCTAAGGTGTCATGTGGAGCGAGGCAGTCCATTAATTTTCCATTCCGCCGGCAGCCCAGGTGCACCAGGTCTCGGCAGTGAGCATGGCAGGTGTACCTGCAATCTTAAAAACCCACACGCAGACACCAGGAAAAAAAAAAGAAAAAAAAAAAGAAAACAAAACAAAACAAACAAACAAACAAAAAAAAGAAATTAAAATCGCATTTAGAAATTAGATTTGTGCAGGCAGAACATAGGAGTGAGACACATCCTCATTTGCTACGTGACCTCAGAGAAATAACCACCTCTCAAGCGAATTTCCCCACCCGTATCAAAGATAATAATAGCTACAGAGTGCTGGAGATGTAAATTCACCGGAGCGAAGGTGACAGTGCAGCACACCTCCTCCCAGTGTCACACTGACAGGCCTGCAGTGAGCAGGTCTTCAGTTAGATCACGGCTGCATCACTGGGATGGTCTTGCAGAATGTCCATGCCACAAACTAGGTGTTTGCTGTTGCAATGTAAGCATGAAAGGGGCAGTTCTCAGAAAAGACACAACATTTTTGACTTACAGAGAAAAATTCTCCCCGCACAGAATTATTGCTATGTGGTTTTTCATGTTTTAAGCTCTAGGTACTCCTAAGAATATGCACATGAATCTTGAAAACAGAATAAGGGGCTTATCTGAAGCTTAATTATGCTGGTAAATCAAATAGTTGCCTTCAGTAACAATTCAGAAATTTCACTTTCTAGCTATCCAAGTCAACTAAGATGGCTATTAGAAATGTAAATTCATTATAACAGGCAGATGGCCTTATCTCTAGTAAGAAATAGATGATTCATACTCCCTCTAATCTCAAAGAAAGAATCACTTTAAGAGTATTTGCAAAATCAGCTTGTATTTACTTTGAAGCCCTGTTGTGTTTGCTGGTTTTCTGTGTAAGCTGGGCAGAGATCACCATGCCATCTTTGTCTAGGACTGAATGTCACTTTCTATTTTTAGGTTTTAAATTGCTTATAATTTTGCCAAAGAGCAGCCACTTGTACTTCAAGTTTCCATGCTGGGGAACATCATGCTGTTTGTTTTAGAACATTTCGGCTAAAACAATTCAGCCATTTCTAAGAATGACTTTTGGAGGAAATGCTTTAATTTTCTCGAACTAAGCTATGCTTACTTTTTTTTTTTTTTTTCATTGTTGTTACAAAGCTTTACACTTTCAAGATTTTTAGCAAAAGATGAATTTCTGGATGGGCTCTTTTGTTCTCTTATCAGCTTCTCAAGAATTTCAGTTTCTCTTATGTTTAATTAGATTCCCATTGCAAAAAATAAATTCTTGAACCTTCCTATTTTCAATCCATACTCATCATGCTGTTATAGGGCAAGACAGCAGAGTGTTCCCTGAAACGATGTTACTCTTGGCTAGGGACTGGATCTTTAATGTAATACCATCAGACCATTCAAAAGTACAAATTATAATGTGGATAAAGTGTAAACCTGCAATCACATTCCTGCACCTGATACAGAAATTATGTTACACTTGCATTAAGGCAAGATTAATTGTATTTATTTGGTACAAAGTCAGCCTGTCAAAACTTTTTCAACACAGCAACCCAGCATAGTGAGTCCATTCTGGATCAGCACTGCGAGGCAGATAACTGGGATGTTTCTGATCTTAAAACAGACTGACTTCATCATAGCAACTATATCACAACAATATCACTGTGTCTCAAGTCACACTCCTCTTGAGATGTCAGCAAATAGCTTCCAGCTAATTATGGGTTACAAAGGACCCTGTTGCAGTATAAATCAAAGCACTGAAAAAGACTCAAACTCACAAAACAGTCACTGTATTTAATGCAGAATTTGAAAAAGGTGAAGCAATACAGAAGACTACAGAGACAAATAAAAAGAATGGTTAGGCAGCTTATGGTGCCCAGGAGAATTTATAGCTGTCCCTACATCCTTGTGTGATGCTGGCAAGTCACGTTAGGCTTGCTTCAGTTGCTGCCTAATTTCTCCTGGGTTCCGCATTTGAGCTCCTTTATCCAAGGTTTAGTAAACATGGAGTACTCCCAACTAGAGCTGAAGACAGGGAGAACTGTGCTTTTGACCCAAATGAGGGTTTCCCAGGGCTCTGTTTTAAGCTTATGCAGCTGGGATTATTTTTCAACTGACTCATGCACCTCATGAAATTCTGGAGGAGACAGAACACTCATTTTCGTGGATGCCTTGAGAAGAGAAGGATTTTGTCTTTGGGAAGGGACCCCATAAGACACAGTGGAAAAGCCAAGAGGAATAAATAAAATTTGGAGCCATTGTTCACCACGTAAAGGAACAGGGCATCTCCACGAGAAAGCCAGGATGGGAGCACTGAAATAAAAATTACATTACAATGCATAAGCAAAAGAAGACCAAATGAAAGTAGTATTTTAATTTATTCTTTTTTCCTTAATTTCTGTGTTTTTTATTTTGCAAGTTTAGTTACCTTCTTCAGAAAAAATGGTTATAAGATTGCGTTGTATGCCCACCTTTCAATTCTCCCCTGTAGTTCTGACAGAGCTGACAATTTCAACCACAAATACCCTAAAAGCTAATTAAGATTTATGAAAATTATCTCCAGGCTGAAGGAGGGAAACCCAAACTAACACCCACACTCAGGGCAAAACTGGCAAAATTCAGCTATTATGCAATTGTGTGGCCATGTCTGGAGAAGCAGCTACTGCACATCACCTGCAGGGTGAGGAGGTTATGGGGAATGTCCTACAAATCTGTAGGACAACAGGGTTCACTAATTCCCCAACTTCCTGTCACTGCACAATTGTATGTACTGAGCATGCACCAATTCACAAATAATATTAGGAGAAAATCTGTTAGCTAAACAGTGTTCTGAAACAGGATTACTTATTCAGTTAGGAAGCATTAGCTCTCAATGCTATTTTGTTTGCCATTTATATTCATTTTAATTTGTGAGTCCATAATGTCATTTGCAAGACAAACCCATAACTTACACCTCGCTGTTATAGGCATAATTACAAAAAATATGAAAGCTTCATCTCTAAAAAAGCTTCGTCTCTAAAAATGTTTCAATTTTAAGCTAGATTTTAACATACTGTTTGTAAGTTTAATAAGGAAGATTAGAAAAAGGATTTTTTTTCCCTAAAACAGTGGATGTATGTATGATCTTTTTTCATGCATGTTTTAGCTTTAAATATATTAATTCATTCCAATTGTGGCATACAATGTTCCACAAAAGTTTAGACAGCATCAAATTGTAAAAATACCTTCTTCTGATAAACCTTTACTGGAGCACTCCCAAAATTTCCATGAGTTCAAAAAGTAGCTGTAATTCTGCAAAGACTGTTATGGTCATCAGATCATGGATTGCTATATCATTTCTGCTTGGAAAGCAATCAGAATCAGGTGCTCTTTCCTGATGTGGTCTGAAATGAATCCTGTTCTTTGAAATCAGAGCTCTGTGGACTTAGCACATTTGATAAAAGCATTCACTGACAATTAGGAAAGCTAATAGTTTTATTTTACTGATGCTCAGACTGTCATGTACACTGAATTTATATATGAAAATGATGCATCAATGCATATTAATTAAGAAAATTGTCCTGAATTATTAAGAAATGCAAAGTATCTATTTATTAAACATATAAATATTATGTTTTGGAAGTTTCATTGTCAACTACTGAGATATAATGAACCTCCTTATGATTTATTATTCTATTGCAACAATGGCTTTACTAGACTCACAGAAAAAAATAAGTTATATTATTGCTAGAAATCAACACCACTCCTATCCTGCCCTTATGGGGGGCGAACTGTAAGGCTTCAGCATGTTCTTTTTACATGAATGGACCCTTCCTGATGTTTGGGTTTTCTTCACCCAAAACTTGACTTTGTCTGATGGCTTGTAAATAGCTGCTCCCATAACCAATTTCTCCAGGGCAGTGCAGCAGAAAGCCAGCAAAGAGCAGGTAGGAACCCCACAGATGCTCCAACATCAGGACCTAGTAACTAAGTATTACTAAAAGAGGCAGAGGCAGCAGAAGCTCAGTAGCAAAGTCTGTCTATCCTGCTGTGGTGACCCCTACCTTGGAAATGTGTCATTTAATTTCTGTGAAGGCCCAGACAAATTTAACTTCCAAATGGATATGCAAAATGTAAGTTGTGCCTAAACAACTGAAGCACATGGAAAGTTCAAAGCCAAATTTGAATTACCTTTGCATTATTTATCAACCACAGTAAAAAGTCTTTATTAGAAAGTGTGAGGAGGATACACGACTTGGTCCAGCTACTGTGTTGGGAAGTTAGCAAGTAAAATCATCTTTACATGAGAACCTGTGACTTGGTTCCCAGAAATCAGAAGAGAGTTTTACTGCTGTGCTTGCTCTATGGAAAGTATGCCTGTAAAGCTTCTTGGAAAAATTATTCAAACTATGTGAGGTGTTTAGTGCTTTAATTTTTAATCCATTTTCAGCCAGCAGATAACAAAAGGAAGGAGAATGAAGTTCAGCTATATTTCTCCTGAAAGACAGAACGGAACTGTGTTTTTTCTACAATACATTGGTATCAGCACATCACATTTCAGTTAATGCTTAATATATGTTGTGTTGGGGTTTTTTGCTGATGCTCAAAAGTGTACATTGTAGTTTGATGCTAAAGTTGCTACAAAGATCTTTTTTAACAGTTGCACTCAGTTCTCAGTAATGGAATGAGAAACCTATTTGAAATAAACAGCCTTCAGAAAGCTCTAAGCACAGCTACTAGGATGGGGAGATCTTCTGTAACATCAGTTCTATCTCTATGACATACTCTTTATTTCTGCTTGTTTGTTTATCTGTTAGTCACACTTAACACCAGTCTGAGATTAAGTTCTAACTGTATTTCCCAATTAGTGATTTTTAAGGGATGGCTATTATTACAGATAAGATAGGATTTCTGAGGTCCTTATGGCCATCCTTTCCCCTCAGGGATCTCTGTGTGTATTTTGTGCTCCTTCCTCATTGAGAACCTGCACAAGGCTTAGATCAGTGAAGTCCAGCAAAGCCCACATCTTCCAAACTCCTGTAAAGCTGTGACTATCTACAAGTACCACTTAAGGCCTTCTGCTGTGTCTCTGTAGACTCTGCTCTCAATAGGTACAATGACCATTCACAGCCACAGGACCTGAGGCCGTTTTTGGGATACACACTTCCCACAGAGAGGATCCTCAGTCATTATCCCAAGAACAGAAAGACGATAGAACTGGCTTAACTTGCTGTCCAGGGAAATTCTCCAAGAAGCACTTGAACTGCAGCCCTATCTGTAAGTGTCACAGCCCAATTCAGGGTCAGGAACCCTGCCCTGGAAACAGGAGGAGCTCCTGTAACAGTCTCTATTAAGAGACTGTTAATGCCCTATTAAGAGCATATATTTGGACCTCAGCAGAAGACAAGTGATTTAATCAAACTGTCCAGGTTCCAACACAAATGCTTGTGCTGTTTCTGTTTGCCAAGTGTCTGACAGAGCTGGAGTTTGGGTACTGTGCAAAAAAATTGCCATATTCCTCACCAGTTTCAGATTCAGAGTTTTTAGATAGCAGTTTATCTATCATCTAGGCAGGCAACAACCCGACTCTGCCACATGCAAAGGACATCACATTTGCAAAGCAGGAGGGAGTGATCAGTCTTTTGGAAAGAAGAAAACACTTCCCTGAGTGAATCACTTCCCTTGAGATCTTCAAGGGAGGCCCAAAGCAGAAAAGGAGGTACAAAAATCAGCAGCCTGCATGAACCTGGGGCTGTTTGCTGTCCTTGCTGCCTGGGAACTCAGGGACCCTATTTCTGATTTCATGCACCAGATAGAAAATAATTGGTTAATACCTAAATTCAGCCTCCCATCTGCAAAACAGGAAAGAATGACAGGTATTTTAGAGTAAACAGCCTGAACTGAATTTTTTTTCAGATTCTGCTGCTGGTACCTCTATAAACCTCCAAAATTCTGTCATCTACCTTAGAGCCTTTAAACACTTTTTTTTGGTATGAGCTAATGTTAACACGGTTTGTGCCAGATGGTTTGCTAGATAACTGGTAACCACCAGGACACATGTGTTCTGTGTCATGCTCATCCTTGGCCGGGGGGAGGTGATCAGGCATGCTGGCCAGGAATGGCTTCTCCTGGCAGCTCACCAGCTTTCCGAGAAGTGGAAGGTGACATTGCCATCTAGCTGCGTGTTGAAAAACTGGGATGTAGGTGTTAGCATGGATAAAGCATCTCTAAGAGACCACAGCCAGGGAAGGCTGCTGGCAGCTGCCACAGAGAAGGTCCCTGACTGAGGGAGGATTCCCCACTCTTGGCACCAGTGCCAGGAGAAGGGTCAATGATTCAGCTACTGAAATCTACACTGGTTCTCAGATGCTTAAACATCTCTGAGCCCTAAGTGACCTGCCCCTAAGAGACAGAGGAGTGTAAATCCCAGTGATTTACTCTGGAGTATTAAAGAATTAAAATCAATCTAATTGGTTGATAAAGCTTGTTTGTACTTTTATCAATGTGAAAACCCTCAAGTCTTCTCCCTCCTTCCAGCGTTGTCAACATTATCCAGTGAAGACTTGTCACAGGAGACTCTTGCACAAACGTGGGATCCTACATAACCAGCCTATAAACAGTTTCTGTTTCTGCCCCTGAAATCTATTACACTTCTTTTGGCCAGATACTGCTCTGCATACAGTCCTGTTTACAGTCACCACTCCCACAGAAACAGAACACCCAGTGTTTGCCAGACCACCCTGAAATAATCACAAAATCTGTTTGCAAACAAGGCTGAGAATATTCACTTCATTCAATAGAGGTATGGGTTAAAACATAAAGTTGCAATAGTGGAAATATTTTTAAAATGAAAGCCCAAAACAAGAAAAATCAGGTTTAGGTTATGTTTACTTCTCACAGTCTCCTTCATCTGTTTCAGCATCATACCTGGCTGGAGAGCTGCCACATCCCCGCCCCAGGCTATACCATAGCTATTGTGGTTTTGGGAGCTCTTAGTATGCCAGTTTCTGGGAGGCAGACTGAGAGGTGCATGGCTGAGCTCTCCCTCCCCAGGAAGCCTGGAATGCCTCCGTGCTGTAAGGGCTCCCCTGCAGTTACCTGGGCACAGGAACACCACAAAATAATGCAAGAGTGTGAGGGAAAGGAGAGGCCTCAGTTCTTCTTTAGTCCTCTTCATATACAGGCATCTATGGCATTCTTTAGGTTTTTTAACTTCCAGGTTACAGCCTAAGAAGCAGCTTCCTTGGGCTGATTACATTGCTTTTGCCCGGAGCGTTGAGACTCCTGCTTCTCCATGCCAGATAGGGGTGGGGAGGCCAAGTTCCTCTGTGCAGTAACTCCAGACAATGAATTAGAGAGGAAACTTGGCAGATACCTTGACATATCACCATGTCTGTCCTTTCATGACAAACTTCAGAGAGTGCTATTTGTACACTTGACCCAGCGAACCACACACCCCTCCCACACAGGCCCATAGGCTCCAGAAAATCTGATGGACCTGGATAGTGTCAGCCTTTACTGACCACATGTACCAGTGACAAAACCAGGGTACCACGTAGGAACTGTATCTCTTCTTCAGCTCAAGAGCAAAAAGATTGCATTTCTGGAACAGAAAACAAAACTTATTCTCCATTTCTGAACTGCAGTGAAGTTATTCCACACACACACACACAAAAAAAAAGTGCCCCATAGGTAAAATCCTAGATTTGACCTGCCCTAGAAATCAGCTTACAATAATTCATTTACATTTTATTTCCTACAGATCTATTGATTTTAAGCTTACTTGTGCAAGCCTGCAGCAGCTGTTAGATATCTCTACCCATCATGAAGCAGCATGGGGGAAAAGCAGAGGGCTGAGCCCCCGGCCAGCATCCAGCTCACAGCCCTGTGCTGTGCCACACACAGCCCCCAGAGTCAGGCTGGAGGGACAGATGCTAGCAGCTCCCCAACGAGTTCTGGCTGCTCCACCTTTTGCTACCTGCTCCATAAGGCCAAGCAGCCTGAGAGGTGTCTTGGCATTGCACTGAGCAACACTTGCAGCAGCAATGTGGCAGCAGGGTGGCTAGGATGGTGAAATGGCAGCTATGGCCCCTTTCCTCTGACAAACCTGCCCACAGGCATTTGAATCCCAGCTACCAACCTAATCCACCAGACCCAGTAAATTCTACCAATATTCTAAAAGCAGCTCAGGTTGTCTTTAAATTAAGTTTTCATATGGAGATCACAAAATGCAGCAGGCCAGAGCATACGCTGAATTCCCAGCTTCTGAGGGAACAGAGCCTGAACAGGAATGGGGATATGGGTCTACACACATTCTCACACCTGGTTTTCCTTTTGTGGTGGCTTTGTAAAATGCATTTGAAATCCACCTTTGACAGAATCAAAGGCATTAGATATTACATTCAATAAGCACCTGGCTCGGGAACACATTGCTGCATACACTTCTGCACTGCAAATACAATGGAAAGAAATAGCAGAATTTCTTTTTAAAAAGTCAAAAATCAGTCCGAAGTATTTATGCAGTTCCACTACGTGTCATGTCATATCTTGGGACTTCCACTTGCTTTGACTGTTATCCTCTTTCCAACATTAAAAACTTAAACAAATGGGTACAATATCCCTTCCACGTAAAAAAACAGAAGTGAGCTTTCACTTGTGTATGCAAATCCAATAAAAATACTGCTTTTGAAAGCACTTACTCTAGTGCCCTCTGTTGCTAATTCCTCGAAATAGCCAGCATTATGGATACTCGCAAAGCAGCACTTCCTTTTGTTTTCCTTTTAGGAGAAACACAATGAAAACACAACAGGAAAGAAAAGTATACTTTAGGTCTCTCCATCTGTGCACTCCCAGAACTGTGAGTTCCTGACCCGGCCTGACTTAACAAAATCCCTCTTCTTGATGGAATTAGTAACAAACAAGAGTTTCAAGTTCACAGAGGAGATGAATCATAGAAAAACAGTCCTGAGAGCTCAGAAGATCTCCCTACTTTACCTGGGCACAACACTGGATTAGGAGTTAATTCTGAGTAGCTGCTGCAGGATCAATGGTCACTCCATTAGAGGGGTGAAACAGCAGTTACATCCTACCAGGACAGAAGCCAGACCTTTAACTGACAGATCACATGAAATTTAAAATCTTGGACTCTCTGCCAAACAAAACCTGCAGTCTCTTCTGTTTAAATGTAAGATGAGAAAAAAAGTTGACTCAAACCCATCAAATTAAATGAAGTTTAATACAGAAAGAGTTGCACTTGTTCAGATCACCCCTCACGCTGGATACAGCTCAATTCTAAACCTGCTTTTGCATGCTGCATCCAAGCTTGGTCTATGTTTACATCTCAAGATCTAATGTTACATTATCTCTTTGAAACAGGTAATTCCACAAGACTAATTTATTAATGTTACTCTTCATAAATGACCAATTCACAGCTTTTATTTCAGGTGTTATGGGTCACCATGCCAGCCCTGATAGTGAATCTTGAAGCAGCTGTACTGGAGAGGTGCTTAGCTAAATGCACAACAGTTGGTCATCATCTTCCACTCATCCTCCTACTAGTGCTGAGGGCAGCAGAGAGGTGCAGTGGAGAGAAACAGCATCTTCCAACTGCTTTTACTTGACATTGGCAAAAGAAACAAGAAACGTAGCACCAACAAGAGATGTAGAGCTTCAGAGCTACAGTTCCCAAATGCCTCTATGCTCTGTGTATTGTCTGTGTTAGGACAAAACCCTCTCCATCGCTCCCAGAGGTGGGCACTCTCCTTCTCAGTCCCCCTTCAAGCTCTGCATGCTCAGCCTGCAAGGGCCACACTGACCCCAGATCCTGCAAGGGCTCCAGTGAACTGTGGGGATGACCAAGAGAACTTTTTTCAGCAAAAAGCACAGGAGACTTATAGGTGCTCCCTGGAAAGTTACAGTAGGAGTCTGACCATAGGGACTGCATAGGTGTCACACTGCCCTGGCCTCAGGGAGACAGGGAGGCAATGGCTTTCACAGCTGGGTTTTGACAAGAACACTGAAACGCAGTGACACTGCCTGTTCATTAATTTCCCAGCTATCTAGTCTCCCAAATGAAGGCATGCTGCCTCTACATACCCAAGCTATTGCCAGAATAGTCCAATTGAAGAGGTCACAGAAGGACATGGGCACTTACAGCATAAGCCATCGTAAGTTAGTTGGCCAAATATGAAACAATAAAATTCATTTAGAAATATTTGAACCTAAGACAATCTAAGTTGACATACTGATCTAAGATTGTCCTCCCATCCCATACGTGTTATAGATCTCTTTTTTCAGTTGGATATATTTTGAAGAGACAGCTGAAAGGTTGAGTTTTTGTACTGCATGATCAATTAAAGCTTTATATGTTAATTCTTTGAGGAGTTTAAAGCATATCATAAACATAAACATGTAATAAAAATATCATAAAGCAAGTTTAAGGCATATCATCATACCCATGTAAAGATTTCCACTTATTTTCCATAACACATATTCTTACATAAATGTAATTTAATATTAGATGCTTAGCCATTCTGACCAAAGGTCTTTTGAAATTAATAAAAATATTCTAACTTTAACATTAGAGAAGGACTAAAGGAGTTACTCAATAGAGCAGAAAAGCTGCAAAAAATGTCAACCAACAGCAAAAGGTAAAAAGCACCTTCTGGCTGCCTGAAATACATTGGCAGTTTAAGATTCTGTTAATAAATTCTCACTTTCTGCCCTCTGAAAGAACCTTCTGAAGTACCTAGTAAAAACAGTAGCTCAAAATGATGAGAACTCTCACCAGATGAGAATAAAGGTCTTCATGAGCCAGCAGAATTTGGCAAGAAACAGGACACAAAATCACCCACCTCAGACAGACTTGATTTTTGTAGTTATTTATTTAGTGCAATGGCTGCAGAACAAGCAGGGTTTGCCCCTGGGGCAGTTTTCCAAAGTTAAAAAAAAAAAAAAAGTCAGCAAGCATTGTGCTTTTTATGTTTTCCACAGGATAATATGGAATTCTCTTCTGAGCATGTCTAAAATCTGTTTTTTTTTCTATATAATCCTAAACAATATCATAAAGGTTTAAATCAATGCAGATCATAAAATTATCTCTTCCGGGGGGGTGCATTAGTTGCTTAAGGAGAAACTGGATGAAACAGTAACAGTTATGAGATCTGAGCCACAAAATTATCTCAGACTAATCCTTAATTGTTAAAAATTATCTTAAACCCTTAAGCAAGAAGATTTATTTGTCTTACAAAGCTTTTATTGCAGCTTCAATTATCATAATATTGAATATTCCTATTTTTCCAGACCCTCTTTACATCTTGTTACATTCCTGACCTCAGCAGCATCCTCTGGTAATGAGTTCTACAATTTAATTACATGCTGAATTAAAAATAATTTTGAAAAATCCTTTTGTCTGCTTTATATTTGTCACCCCTCACCTTACTCCTCTACTACGAGACAGAGAAAATGGAGTTACTTGTCTATTTTGAATTTTTGCATCATTCTATAGTCTTATCATGGCCCTTCATGATATTTTTTCTAATTCCTTTGTCTTTCAATGTCTCTCCCTGTACATAAGCACTTTATCATGATAAAATTTCTAGTCACATGATGTGCCAGCATAAATTCTCCTAAAATGCTGTAGGAAAAATTCAAACATAATTCAAAGAAATGAAGGCTAAAGTCTACATCCCTTAGTTTAAGCCTCTTATAAAATGTTATGTATAAAATGCAGTTAAAAGATTATCAGCTATATTTAGTACATTCTGAACCGTGTCTAAGACATTTTTTTAATCCTTCAGTAAGTAATTTAATCAAAATCAGCTGCTGAAGAGCACCCACAAATTTTCTTCCTTCTTTTAGAGCTTTGCAAGGAGCACATTAGCTGTAGGCAAAGTCTGTGGTGAACCATCCCAAAGTACTCATCCAAGGACAGGCTGAAAAGCTAAGAATTTTTAGGAACAGCAACCTAATTATGCTTTAACAGCTCTTTCTAAAATTGTGTCAAATGCACCTTTCTGAACACAGTGACCTACAGTACTTAATTCATTGTTACACTTAAACTAATTTTGTGCTTTGGCAGATTTTGTTTCTGGGTCAAGCAGAGAGGACAAGGCATCCTGAGACATGGAGTGATAGAAGCAGAACAAGAACAACAAGTCTGAGGGTACTATGCAGAGGCACAGTGCCCACCTCTTGGGTCACATCATGGATGAGATCACCCAAAATCTATGACAAAGCATAAGAGAGAACATAACCTCTGATCTTCCTAACATGTCCAAATAATGATATTTTCTCTTTTGTTGTTGTTAAAAATGTTAATGTATCTATTAAAGCACAAGCAGCTAAAATTATCAGTATTACTGAAAGCTTTAATTGCCAGCTGGGATATTCATCTGTGGGGCAAGCCTAGTGACACAGAATTGTTCTGCTGGGCCATCCTGAATAAGAAATTCTGTTAGTGCCAGTACTGGAGTAAAACCCACCAGAAAGACAGCAAAAAGTTGAATTCTAGTATGCTGGAAGCAAGGGTAAATATTTGTGTACCAGGGGATGGTAGCCAATCCTGCTCAGGTTAGATGGTCAATATGCTCAGGGTAGGATTTTGTGTTGAACAGCTCTCTCAGAAGGACAGAAGGGCACCTTGGCAAAAAATTACCAAAATGTGGTGTTTCAGAGTCGAGGAAGTTGAGGAAGTGGATAATTCTGTAATTCACCAAAAACTAAAGGAAAATTCTGGACACTGAAGAAGAAGGCAGAAATGTTCATGGACTTCAGGGTAGCTAAGGTTTAACTAACAGGTGTAACTGGCTGTCTTTGTAAAGACTAAAGAGCAATCAGGAGCTGTGTCTCCTCCCCTGTGAGAGGAGCATCAGGACTTCAGCTTCCAGTTTATGAGATTGGTTTCTGTAAACTTACAAGAAATTTGAGTTGAATTTTCACACTCAAATTTTTTCTGCTTGGACTCAACCTTCTGCTGAAATGACACATTTCCATGAAACCCACAATTTTGTGACAAATATCTCATTGCACAGGTAGCAAATTACTTTTAGGGCACTTCAGACGCTATTTACAAATTCAGTTCAAAACAGATGCTAAAACATACACTAAAATGATAGCAAAAAGGTAAATCTTATTCAAACCACTAGATGCAGAGGGAAAAGGAAACCAACCCACAAGAAGTATTACTTTTAAAGCACTCAGAGTTCACCTTGTTTCTTGTTACAAGTCATGGATGCACTTATTTTTTTGCAATACTGGGGGAAAAGATAACTGGCATGCAAACATTTTCACATATGTGCAACCCAGCTAGCAATTAAAGCTCTCTATAACATTTATTGATAGTTTCTACAGTAGTAAAAGAGGTGCAGGAATGCTCTGATGTGTTATGAGGACTCAGGATGACTTCATGTATTAGAAGGACCTGAGATTACCAGTATTCCAAGGGAGGTTCAAAACTCCAGATTCATCAAGGAAAGTTTCATACAGACTTCAGTGTCCTGGGATTTTCTTCTGAATATTTGAAATCTGTGGACTCCTTTGGGAAGAAGTCGTGTGTCATTTAGACATGGGGCCTAAAAACCTTTCTGTGACGGATTTCAGATGGCACAACCCCCTTCAAGAGTCACAGATTTGTTGTCTGAAGTACAACACTAAACTGCTTAGCTGTGGAACTGACCCAAATTCTACCCCATGCAAATACAAACTTGTTATTAATGTCGCAGAATTGACAAGTTCACCATCCTGTTCCAGAGTCCCAACCAAAAGGAAACTGACCTTGTACCATTAGTCCCTTAAGAAGAACAGGAAGAACTCGGCTTCCCCCGCTCTGGCAGTGCACGTTCTTCCAGACCCCTGAGAACCAACCTCAGCCCCAGCCTTCACAGACCATGCTCAAGGGACAAAACCGTGTTTGGGCTTTAAGGGTGTTTGTGAGAAAGTTAATCTGAGAGATGCAAACAGTTTTCTGCCAGGCCTGGACAAGGACCAGAGCACTGGGTTGCTGTGAGGAACAATGCCTTTTACTGACTGGTGGGCTGAGCTGTACTGCATTTCAGCTGATGAAATGGAAGGGAAGGCAAGTGCATCACTGCTGAACACAAGCCCCTCTAAGCTGCCCATCACTCTGTGTGAATGAGTTAAAGTCTTTAGTCAGTTCAGTCTTTGCACAGCCTTCTAGATCAATTAACAGTTCAAGGCAATTTCAAATAATTTTCAGGTAATTATTTGAGTCATATTAGAGCTCTTATATATATACCTAAGGGAGAAACACAGCAAAAGCAAGATACCAAATATCAGTGATGTGAATAAATTATGCAGCTGTAAGGGAACTCTTTGTCAGAACATGCCTGATGAAACTTCTATTGCATTTCCAGAATATTTTGACAGTTTTGCCTAATGAGCCTCCAAGAATGCAAAAATGCAAACAATTCTGGAGTGGAAAAGTTAACCAGTTCAATGGAAACAGATTTTTTTCCTTTTCTTCCTTTTTTTAATTTTTGTTTTTGCTTTCATTTTCTTTAGCAGGAAAAAAAAAAAAAATCTGGGGAAAAATAGCAGCAGACTTACCAGGAGATTTCCAGAGAAGTTTGACCGTCCTTCTCCTCGAGCTGCTCAATGATTTAGGAAACCAGTAAAAAAACCGTGCTATCCTCCTGATGGTTTTGTTCAGATCATTTCTCACTGCCATGGCTGAAAGGGCTCCTCAGCTACAGCAGGAACAAGAGGCACATGTATCCCGAGCAGAGAGGCGAGCCCACCAACGCCCGAGCGAGTGCGCTGGCTCTGAGCTCGGCGTCAGCCAGCGCGTCTCAGGACCACCTGTTAGTCCTAAATCCCCTCCCTCTCCGCCACTCTGCTCAGAGCCCTCCAGACCTCCCTCTTTATTACAAGAAGCAGCTATTTTAATAGATGCTTCAGCTAAAGAAAGACCAGTGCTCTGGAGTCTTAACCTGTTACTGTGTTTCCGATGATGTTAAGACATGTTTTCTGCAGGAAAGGCTTTGAAGGGCTCCTTTGTTCATCTCTAGCTACCTTCTCCAGGCTGAAAACAAATAAACACCAAAACTAATAGGGACAAATCCTCTTTCAAAATCCCTTAATGTAAATCAACAGAATTTCTCTGGAAAGAGTGTCTCTCAAAGACTTTCTTCTGAAGGTTCTAAGCAGCAAATTTAACAGAGATTTCTATGGATACACACGTTGTTCAAAATGCAGCTTTCCTCTTAATGGATTTTAAGGCAAATGTAAGAGTCAAAACATTCACTGCCACAATTTACTTAAGAATTAAGCATCTGTCAACATACTGTCACTATACAAAGAAATTAACAGCATCTCAGTACATAGCCTACACCTGCTCCAATCATTGTGTATATTAAATTGTTAATCCATTAATTCTATTTACTGCAATGTCCCCTGCAACATTTATCATGACTTCTAGTATGTATTTTTAAACAGCAAGTCTATGTAACCATTTCCCAAGGATGGTATGATTTCCTTGACTCTGTGTCCAGCTTCTCACATTTGATTTGATTTTTTTGCTTCTGTTAGATCTGAATGGCAGAAATCCCTGGAAAATCAAGCCTAATGTCATTACAAAACAAAGGTCCTTTTGTATCAACCTTTAAAAGACAGAAAGTAAGGGCTTTGTTACACCAGCTATGTTCACAGCATACAGTTAATAAATCTTCCAGAATTCACAATGTATTTTTCTACACTAAAATATGTGAAGTATTTAACCCCATTTTATTCATCTGACTTTTTTAACATACTGCTGCTTGTCAGGACTGAGGTACTCGTTTCTGATTGCACTTCCTGTTGTCAGTGTGTCTCTAAAAACAAATAAACATTTCCATTTATACTGTATCTGTCACAATTCTTGAGCCAGTGTCAATGTAACAAACAGAAGGCAGGACACAGACCCCTGGATTTTGTTTTGTTTGAGCTCCACCCTTTCATACCAGAAGGAATTTAGTAGCAAAGTGACAGTTTTAGCACAAGCAGGAGGTCTGTCACCCAATTCAGAACAGGCAAGGAGCAGAGTTAAAGGCCCAACAGACAACTTGCCCAACTCAGGAAATAGCAGGGATCTGAGTGTGTATTGGCATCTGCCAAATACAAGATCAAACAATGACTTCTTTTTTTTCTGAATTTTATACATATAAAATTTAATGAAAATAAAAGTGGCATTAAAAAACCAGTACGATTTCACAGTTTCACACCCTAAGTAAATATGTCATAAATTGACTAGTATTGCAATTTGTCAAAGAATCCATATATATATATATATATATATATATATATATATGTCCTTTAGCAGGATCTGAAAGGCACAGGAATATTTTTTTTCACTTAACAGAAAATGCTGATACAGTATCTTTATACTGGTATTTTATGAGGCTTAAAAAATATTCAGTAAAACATATCCAGTTGGAAAAACATAGGGGAATAAGGGGAAAAACTGACTTTGGTGATGACAATAACAAACCTGTGGATGTTTATACCTTACAATGTTTAGTGAAACAGAAATAGGCAAGAGCATAAAACACTGTGTATTACTTTAAAGCAAACAGAACTTACTCTCTACAAAAAACATCGCTGGGATGAATCTGACAATTACACTATGCAACAAACCAGGTAAAACAGATGAGAACACAGACCTGAATTCAAGTTAAACTGAACAGCAATGGTAGTTAGAATACAATCATTTCGCAACTTCTCCATCACTTCACATTTTTAGGCCATAGTCAGGCCAAAATGTAAAGCTAATGAACAAAAGCCTGCCTCCCACAGCTCAGGGATCAGGGGTGTGTGATGATGACAGGGGCTCCTCTCCACCTGAACTGCTAGCTTTGGAATATGAGCCACTGTGCTCTGCACAGGAATGCACTGCTCTCAGCTGGACTCAGGAAAGTCCAGAGTTCCTCCTAAGACAACTGATTCCTCACATTACACTGATGTATTAATATAGTTGAGAATTCACTGTATTAGAAAGGGAAAGGTACTACACAGGGCTGCATATGTACCTTTCAATCTATTCTGACAGAGAGACAGCACAGAGATACTTTCCAAGGAGGACAAAAGGATCTGAAATGTGAGCAGACTCAGACTCTTGATCCCTGCCTCCCTTTAGGGAAAAAAACCATGTAAGGCTTTTTCTGCAACAGACTTCAACCCCCAGGTCATACTCTGCTCATCGAAGCGGTGTCTGGAGGAGGGGAGGGAATGACTGCTGCCTTCATTGCTGTCCCACCTGCCTGGCAAAGGAGGTGAGCAGCTGTCCCCTGTGCTATGCAGGCAGCCTCTGACCTCCACATCCCCACAAGAGTGCAGAGGTCAGAGCTCAGCTGGCCCCCGTGCAGGGCAGAAATGCCCACAGAGCCTCCACGTGTGTGGTGCCCTGGGTGTGTAGCAAGTCACCACCTTGTTGGGAGAGCTGGGTCCACCACACTGCTCTACATCTGCCTCCCAACCCACTTTCTGCATGGCAACCAGCTGGAAAGCAAAGGGGTGTCCATGAAACACCCAGCAGTTTGGACATGTGCCCGTCCACCCTGACCTACAGAGCTCGACAGACCAGCTCTGAGCAGAGGGGATACACAGTGACCCAGTGGCTGCCTACTGCAGCCCTCCCATGGCCACTGACAGTGCTGAAAGAACAAAAAATACCCCAAAGTAACCTTATTGCTACAATAAAATACTCCCAAATAAACAACCAGCAGTGCTTGACTGGAAATATTCTCTTGGGGTATGTGGAGTTCATATATTTTAAAAGCAAATTCTCTGCTAACAAGCATTTTTTGGAGGAACACAGCAGTGCTGAGATACATAAAAATGAAGTCTAATAATCAGGAGGAGTACACACAGTGGTGCCAGATGTGGGGCAGATGCAGAACTCTCTGCTCCCAAGCAGAAGAGCATTTTTCCTCAGTGAGGACTTACTGCCATTTCCACTCCCCCCAGCTCTTAGGCAGCAAACGGCTGAGACGAGTAAAGAATTTCATTTGCTTTGACTTCAACTGCAACTTCTCCATTTAGTCTGGTTTCAGGAACAAAGATCCCCACACACCTGTTCACAGTAAGAACTGTGTGTAGGAAAAGCTGAGTGTATTAAGGAATATCTGCTTGTATACACTGGCAAATGTCCCAGTTAACTAGGCTGAAAATGAGTTTTTGCTTTCTTTGAAGGCAGTAATATATTTGGAAAACAAGGTGGTGTCTTTCCAACCAGTGTGGATGTATGTCACTATGCTATATGCCACACATACAGGCACAGTTCAGTACAGAGAAGCCAGCCTTCACAAGGATATTTTCCATATTGATGGACCTTGAATTTCCAGAGAAGAAAGCAGAGACTTCCAGAGCTCCATAAACTATTTCCCTTCATCGTTTTTTTTTTTTTTTTTCCTTGACAGAGATCTGAAACAGACTACAAGATTTTTGCAATCCAGAACTGGGTTATGCAGAGAAACCTGTACCTATGCACTGAAACAATGGAATGTGTGACACATATTTACCTAGAAATTATAAGCAAAAGCTGCAACCTTCCTTAAATTCTGTTCAGCTGCATGCCAGAGTAAATTTTATCCAACTACCAAAAAAAGGGCCCTGCCTAACTAGTCCCTGGGATTCAGCACTACTGCATTACAGTGACACTGTCAGGACACAGCATCACTGATTGCACATCAAAACATAATTTATAACATCGTGATGTGTGACAAGACTGTGCAGTTGCTAGGAAGTTAATAGAGAACACAACTAATGAAAGAAAAGAAACAAAAAGCTGCTGTATTTGACTTTGAATCAGTGAAACTAGCACAATACTTCCAATTTCCAGCTCAGCTGCTCATCCCTCCCTAATCCAAATAAGCGGCTATATTTGTGAGCTTTCTAAAAAAACTTTGGATTCTCAGCAGCTGCATGTACACAAAAAGAAAGGACTAAAAATTAAACAGTGATTGGCAATCTGCAATTTCCAAAACCTTGCCTCCTTTTGAAAGTAATTGAAGAACTGTAGTATTCAAACTGATGTGAAATACATCTGTTATCAGATGTAATGATCTATTAATGACTCTTTCTGGAGAATAATTTGATTTCTCCCCTTAAGATGTAAGGAGTAGGAAGCTTTCTTCTTAGCAATAGCTCCAATGAAACATATCCTGGATTTTGAGGAGGAAAATCACTGTTCCAAAGCATGCTAGTTCATATTTGTTTAGTTCTTGTTTAACTCTACAATATATTACACTGTAAATAAATGACTTCCTGAATTGTTACACGGGAAAGAATGTCTCTTTGTGCATTCCAGCACATTTCAAGAAGCGTATTTCTTCTTGATTGTTTTCACTATCATCCATTGTACTGTACGGTCATTCCCTGTTTTATTTCAAATACTTTAATCAGTAAGATTTGTTATCATTTACTTTATGTTGTTTTCCAGATGCTGGGAATGTGCAGAGGCAGGCAGGAGCAGCAGAGTACTGTGATGGAAGTGTGTAGGGAGGGCATTGCTGTGCTGGTGCACGGAGCATCGGGAAGGAATGCACTGTTTCCTGGAGACTGCTGTTGCTACAACGTGCTGCACTTGCTCCCTTTTAATGTCCTTTTTACAGCTTTACTGCATGTCTGCAGGTTTGTGCTCAAAACTAAGGCTGAATATAAGAGTATAAAGCCAGAAGAAGGGAACAATGGTGTAATGTGAAAATAACAGATCCATGTTAATCTGAGCTTTGCAATAGATATTATAATAGTAGCAGCAATTTCAGGGAAACTATAGAACAGTCTTTAGGAAAACCACTTTTGTGTGTAAACAGCTACACTGTATAGCAGAGGAAAACTAAAACTCAAGGCTAAAACTGGAGGGAAGATACTGAGTTGCCTTGTAACAGAGTTTGACACATAGGATTTGACTCAGCGCGTGACAGACCAACTTGCCTTTGGGCTTCGGGTGACTTTGTGCCAAAATTAGTAGACTTCTCAGTGAGAGCTCGCAGGGAACTATCACTAAGAGAAAACTGATTGAGGCAGAAAAACAGAAAGGTGTTAAACTTTGCTAAAACAGCACGTTTGTTCATCCTAATCTGATCTGCTTAAGACTTGATCATTTTTTAGGGTGCAAGCAAACTGTGGTCCTCCTTCTTTAGATATCTGCATTGCATAGGAGTGATTACATGCTGTTTGCACTTGAGATTAACAAGGCTGCACCTTGCACATCTCTCCTCTCTTAGAAGAGTAAATATTTCTTACTTTAGCCATGGCAGCTACTAGATAATAAGCGAATGTTTAGAACAGGAGTATAAGAGAAAAATACAATACAAGAGGACTTTCACTGTAACTCTTTATAATTTCTTCCAAGCTCGTATACTCACTGTCAGGCTATGGCACCCAAGCTTCTGCACACAATGCACTCTTGCTTTACTGAGCAAAATAAAAAAGGCATTCCTCAATGCTCAGTACAGTGTGGAGAAAACAGGGATGTCTAGCAGCTCCTAAAGCCACCCTGCCAGCACACTGCTGACCTTCATTTCACTGTCTGGAAGAAGAGATCATTCCAAGAAGGCTGGAGATTTCTGGTCAACGCCACTTAATAACAGAAGGAAGAGCTGACCACAGTCCCTGTTCAAGAGCTGATCTCTAATGTTGGCTTGACCAGTGACCTCACGGGCAAAACATTACTTAATATAGTGGTGCTTCCATCTCTGTCTGCTTAGCTCATAGCAATTCAGAGTGGGGATTGCTTCTCCCTGTCCAAGCATACTATCTATTAAGGACTTACACTGCCCTCCTACTGCTAGCCCTAAATGCAAAAAGACCCCAAACCATTTAACAAAAAGACGTATTATCCAGTAAAACCTTCAGTTTTGCCTTTGTCTCCAGTGTGTTAAAATAACAGATACTAGCAATATGTATCTAGCATGCAGGCACAGCATAATTTAAAAGGCACCTGGATCATTACATCCCACAATGACCCAAACTCCTACCCAAGCAGTGCTAATCTGTTGAACTTTGAGCATGGGATAACTGTATAAAACCAGCATCAAGTCACAGGAAGCTCTTCAAAATTTTCCCATGACAGCAACAAGTTCCTCCTTCATTCCCCAAGACTTTCTCCAAGCAGACAATCAGGAGTTTTCACACTGGCAAGAAATGCCAATCTTTTTATTACTAAGATCTTTGCTTTTCTAAGCACATCATTGCTTTGATGTTTTATTACACATCTCGAATACATGCAGGGTTAGGAGCACTGCCTACAGAAACACCTGTTTGATCACATCTCTATTAGCAGATCCCTTTCTGCTCCTGTATCATCTATCAAATACTGGTGTGTTTGAAACCAAGCCCTATGGCATCTGTGGTCCTTGCCCCTGTGTGTGAAACAAAACACAGGGTATCTCATATCAAGCTGCCCAGGGCAGAGGAGGCTCCTGCCCACTGAAAAAATCCTCTGCGGAGCTCCCAGAGCAGCTCCAAAGCATGTGAGGAAGACAAGTGGGAAAACCACAGAGCATTTTCAGAGTCTTTCTTTTCAGTGATGGCACATGGATGTAAGAGGGTGATTTAGAAAATTTTTCTCTACACTGCCATGCAGCCTCTAAACAACTGCTTGTATTCTTTGTAGTCTCTTAAGTTTGCATCTGAGTCACCCAGACGCTGAAGAACACCATAATTTATAATCAACCACTTATTCATGAGATGGTGAAAACAACAAAAAAGAAAAGTGCTCAGAAACAGGTGAGAGTTTCTACATGGGACAGTGTATGGCTTAGGAGTGGAAGATGGGACTCACACTGTAAAATAAATGTCGAAGCCTGAGAAAACAGGATCCACCATAACCTCAGTGAGGAGTTACCACTCTCTGCAAACAGCAGAGGAAAGAACTCAGCTTTGAGCAGTGAGAACCTTGCTGTGGCTACAGAGACCACAGAAATGCCCCAGGAGGCAGAGAGGCACTGGGGGAGACAGCAAGCATTACTCCTGAGGAGCAAGCTCCACCAAAGCTGCATCCTCTTTCCATCTCCACACCTCTGCCTTTCACCCTGCGTCAGGCCCAGTCCACTGCCAGTGTAGGACACAGTGCCTACAGCACTGCACAGGGATTCATTTTTTCTCCAGTTCTACCAGCCTGCAAGCTCCATCAAACACCCTACTGGGGACAGCAAACCACCCACACTCCTTCAAATGCAACAGGGAGGAAAATAGGGCTCTCTCTGAGCTGAGCTCCACCAGCAAACCCAAACTGTCATCTCCTGCTGCTCCAGCCCCTAAGGAGTCTGAGAAAATGAGGTAATTTTGGATTTAAAAGAAAATATAAAGCACTGGGGAAACTGTGCATCATAAAAAAAACTCTGCAGAAATAATGGGAAAGAGAAGCAGATTCCCACCATTGTTATTTCTAATCTGATGCCCAGTGCTTACTCCATAGATAAAGCTTTCAGAGGTTCCTTCAACTCTGAACAGCTTTGGTAATTCAAGTAGTAAGTCCTGTAGTTTCAGCAACTTAACCCCCTCATTACATTCAATTAAACATGAATGTAGTCCTACTGCAGAGATAATGGACAATGTCTATTATCTTACTTAAACACAATAAAATGTATTTTACACAAATTTGGTGGTCAAAAACGTACTTTCTGAAGGAAAAAAACCCCACTAATCTCTGTTATTGCTCCTTTTCTCCATATTTCACTCTCTACAGGGGCATCTATTTCTTTGCTACTCCTGACAATTAGTAGGCATCTACATAATATATCCTTTTTTCCCCAAGGGTTTTGTGCTGTTGTTTGTTTTTACAGATACTTAAAAATTCTTGTAGGAGGAGAGCTATACTACATATTAAAACATAATACCTCTGTTCTTCAACTGCACTAAAGCAGGAGTCTGCTACTGAATATTCAGAGCCAATATAAAAACATTGTATAAATTGAACAAGGCCCCCACCAAAATACCCAGTTCAGCAGAGAAAAAACAAAGAGAAGGCCCCAACAGGCCCTGACACTGTGCTATACACTTTCCAGGGAATGCTTGCTCAAAAAACAAAGACTGAAAATTTGGTAAAAAAAAAAAAAAAGATGTAGCGAAGAGACCATGTCCATCACTAAATGCAGGAAAGGAGCCACCTAGTTTTCATGGTACCTCCAAGGCATCTGCTTAAATATCTTTAGAAAGTATGAAGTGAAAGTCATGTCAGACCTATAATTTCTCTACAGTCTCTTAAGTGAAGAGTAAAACTTCTGAAAAGGTTTAATTCGGTTTCAACTGGTTCAATGGAAAAATGTAAAATGCAAGGAAAAAGAAAAGTTACAGAAATTAACTAGGAAGTCCAGAGCAAGTGGTCCACAAAGTAATTCCTTTCACACTCCCACCACCAGTCTGTTCTCCAGACTATGAGGAAAGTAGAACTGCTTAGAAAATGTATTTCATAGCCTGGCAGTAGAGGCTTTCATTCAAAGCCATGATAAATGCCTCATTTTTCAAATGGCAAGTGACATGTTGATACAATGCAACAACCTCTTACACTACATAATGCTACACAATGTCAATGAGATATAAGAAATGGAGACCATCTTCAGATTGAGAGAAAAATTGAATGCTAGAAAACAAAACCCACTTTTTGCTGAACTACATTCCATTATATAAACTGGAATAATCCCGATTGCTTCTATTTCAAACAACTTCATGCAGAGAAGTCAGGCCAGGCAATGGAATTCTGCATCTGCACCAGTTTTTTACCCCAAACAACAGAGGTGAAAAGGTGAATAGCAGAGCAAACCTGGGCTGCTAAACCAATTAAGCCTCTCCTGAAAAGGAATCCAAAACAACAGCAAGAAGTCGGATACTACAAAGTATTCTTTCCAGAGGGTTTTCATTACACTTGGCTTTCTTCCTGGGCTGGGGTCCAGGAATATCAGCACTGCCTTACTTCTTTTCAAAAAATAAATTGCTTTCATAATGTGCACCTTGTGCACTGCATTGAAATAGATAATCCTTAATCTTGACTTTTTTCTTCTGTTCTGATCTTTCTTCCCTGAATAACATTAAACTAATTTTTAAACTTTTTATCAGAAGCGTGAAAACTTGTGAATTCCAAACAAAAATCTTACAAAAGGCAGAAAGACCTTTTCTTGCTAGTTCAGGGAGGTGTACCCACCTTATGAGGTACACAAAGGAGTGTAGAAAACCCTAAGACAATCACAGACCCACTGAAAAATGGTAAGAGTAAAGCCTAACCTCTACTGAAGCTCAGTTCAGGAATTTTTCATATACGCTGTGGGGAAGGAAGGACAGAGATACTCAAAGAAATCCCCATTCAATAGAGAAGTCAAAGGCTTTTCTTTCAGAAAAAAAGTGTGTATCTAAACACTTTAAAATTACTCCTTTGATGTGCCTTTTGACTGCTTCCCTACCCCAGGGGAAAGCTCTCTCGCATTTTTATCCTCGTCACTACAGTCACCACGTCTGACTTAGATCATGTCTAATGGCAATGATCTGGTGAGTCTGATCTGACTTCAACCAATACTGAGAGAGGGTAATTTAAATAAATATAGTATTTATGTCTTTGTGATTCAGAATCATGAGAATCTAGTAGATAGATCCCTCTTTATTACCAGATGCCCATCTGGAAGATGCTGTTTTGTTTGGCTTTTTAGATGACGTTAAGTGGCTTCTGGAAAACATAAGTTTCTTTGGGAAACTTTGAGCACTGTCATACCTTACCAGGCAGATTAAAATCTTTGAAAGGTATTTTTAACCTCTGCTGTAATCTCTGCTTTGCAAAGGATACCCAAAGGAGACCATGGTACTTTCACAGAGGCCACCACAGATTTGGCTATAGTCCTGGGTGCGTCCGATTCGGCTTTCAAGGCCAGTCTAGACCCACTTCAGCTGTTGAGCACAGCCGTGCCAGCTGCCTTCCCAAAGCAGGGGACATCCTCTCCTGTATTCACCTGCTCACAGGAGAGCCTGTGACTCTGGGTGTAGACTGACATCAGGCCAGAGTGGATTTAGCGACTCAGCCAGGAGGGCAGCCAGGCACACACTCCTTCAGGTCTTCTGAGCTGTCCTGACCCAGTCCCTCTTTCTGTTGCCCTCAGCCACTTTATCAGCCAGATCTGCTCACCAGCCTGGCTCGCTGGTTGTGCCTGCCAAGTGAGTAAGAACAGAGGTTCTCACAGCAGCACTTGTGCTCTTTAGCTGGTGTTTCCTTTCATCTCCATAGCACTTTACAGCTTCTAAATATTATATTCATGATAGATCATAAAAGTTGAATGTTTCCTCTGCTACTTAAACAGCAATTTAAGAGAGCAGCTTGAACTACTATGCCTCATAAAAATTGAACTTGTCACAGAGGAGAAGAAAAAACATTGTAAGCTGTAATTGTTCAGAGAAAATGTTGCTGCAAGACACATAATCAAATGTGACACTTGAAGTTCTTGTCATGGAGCGTTTGATCATAAAAAAAATTTATTATTTCTAAGGTCTATTTTCACATCAGTGCACTACACATCCTGTCAGAACAAATAGTGCACTAATGCAAACGATAAATAAAAAGTATTTTCACAGCCAAAGTATTTCCATTCCAAGAATAACTGTAAAAATAGAGCTACTGAAAGTGAGTGCAACCATGAGAACTGTGTGTCATAATATGAATTATATTTGTCAGCAGAGGACAGTATGGGGTTATTACATCTCCTTAAAACAGAAAAAAAAACAAAAAGAAAAAAGGAGAAGACTGACCTGTCATTTCCACCCGGCGTTTCAAATACCAGCTGTTAAACAAAGGCTCAGTGATGTCCATCAAAAGTGAACCACACACCTGAGCGTGTCACAGCACTAGGGATAGCACTAGATGGTCCTAGGAAGCGCAGCAGCACTGCAGCTGTGGGCGAGGAACAGCCAGCCAAGTGAACGTGCCCATGGAGATCTATGCTGGAAGTACCCTTGAGGTTACCGTGAAGCCCAACAACGTGGCCAAAGCCTTTTCAGTCAATCAAGGGATGGCAAAAGAGGACTTTTCATCAGCACTAGATTATGTATGTTGCCCTACTGTAAAGGACAGGAGCTAAAAGGTGAACAAATAGCTGTGTTTTAGAGTGTGGCATTGGTAATAAAAGGGGTGCAAAGGAGGAAAGTTGCTTTCTATGCAGGAAAAGGAAAACGCGTCTTTGCCTACTAAGAACCGGAGCCCAGAGAGTGAAAGTACGTGTATATACATGCTGTGTTCGTGGGACATGCGACACACTAACGCAGCTTTGCCTTGGGCTTGACGCTGCCGGCCGGGGAGCAGAGCGCCTGGCTTTGGGCAGGGCTGGGAGCACGCACCAGCCCTCAGGGCAGCACGCCGCACACCCTGTGACACCGTCACCTTCCTGCCGGCTGGGGACGGAGCACTTTTACCTGGATTACCCTGCATCCATCCCCATGCCAGGCCCGTGTCCCGGCAATTCAGCTCCCGCTCGGCAGCCGTCGCGCTCCAACGCTCCACATGGCGACACGCTGGCTCCCGTCGGGGCTGGGCGAGGAGCGCGTTCCCTGGCGCGGATCGGGAGCCGCCTCACCCGGCCCCTCGGTTTGTGAGGGTCTCCGTCCCCCCGGCCCCGCCGCTCCCGGCCCCGCTCCCTGCTCCCCGCCGGAGCCGCTCACCCGCGCAGCGCAGGCCCTGCGAGAGGACGAAGCGGCAGCACAGGTCGCACCACGCTCCCGCCGCCGCCGGCCCGAAGCGGTGCGGGGGCTCCGGCGGCGGCGGCGCCTCGAAGATGGTGCG